>NW_017731959.1:682896-714238 GCF_001890085.2 Hipposideros armiger
GTTCAGCATCTTAGCTGTGGAGGGCAGTCTCACTGGCCCTCATATGTGGGATCCGAACCGGGGCCCTCTGGTGTCCCAAACCAGTTCTTAACCATCGCGCCACTCGGCCGGCCCTCCTGTGTGATTTTTAAATTAATTTCTAATCCGTGTACTTATATTTTCGGATGGGTTGGGGCCGGAGTCCAGCACATTTTTCTACATGAGCATTTAAGACATTTTTTCCAACCATCTTTTATTTTCTGTGGTTTTTTTTGTTTTTTTTTTCTAAATCTTTAGTGTCTCCATGAAAAATAGCATTGGCTTTTTATAGAATCTTGAAAATAGCACTGGCTTTTTATAGAACCTTCAGAATGAGACAGTGAAAGCTCCCTGGTCACTCCCTTCCTAAAGTTAACTTTCCTCAGGAATTTGGTGTAAATCTTCCACTTCCTTTTCTGTATACTAATGTATGTGTATGTGTAGGTGTGTTTGTATGTACTTTTAAAAAATGTTGATATGGGTCATACTCTAGAAACTGTTTTGTACTTTGCTTTTTTTACTTAACATGCATTGTGTTCCTGTTTTTATGTCAGTGCAGTATGCTCAATTATTGGGTAGCCATCGTCTTTAACAGTTAAGAGATATTCCCCCTTTTAGCTGGACTCATTCATTTTAAATGATACTTGCATGTACAATTCCATTTCAGGAAATGTTTCCTCTCTATTTGAATGGTTTCCTTAGTTTCCTTTCATGAAATAGGATTATTGGACAAAGGGTAATTTGCCAATGGACCAGAACAGCCTGATCCTTTAATTTAAAAGGAAGTGGGGACAGAAACCCAGTGACTGAGAAATTCACACTTAGAACTGTAGACTGTAGTCAATACAAGTCCAGTATGAGGTAATCCAGATGAATCCCAGACATGAAAAGGTGTTCGTCCCCAATCAAGTCACCAGGGAAATGCAGCTTAGAACAACAAAGATATGCTTGTCTTTCCCTTGCAGTCTGGTGCAAGAATTATAAACGTTGATAGTGCTAAGTGTTGGTGGTTCTATAAATCGTTCCAATCACTTTTGAGATCAATTTGGCAGGATCTTTCAAAATGAAAAAAAATTATACTGTAGATGTGGCATTTTTCAAAATGAAAAAAAATCATCTCTAGATATCCTACAAAAATGTTCATATACAAGGATGTCCTTTGCAGAGTTGTTTGCAATGGGGGACATTCAGAAACAACCCAAGTTAGGTAAATGATGATAGATAGGTTTATCTTGATCTACATGACAGAATAACAAAAAGAAAGTTGCAGGACAGTCTATATAGTATGGCCATGTGTGTGTGTGAAAGTGCAGAGTATTTGTGATGTGTGTGTGTAAATAAAATAGGCACATACATGGCTCTTATTGAATAGCCCAACTACATTGTACGTGCTTTATATTGTATAAGGGCAAACATGCTAAAAATAGGATGAGGTAGGTACTATTAGTATTCTCGTTTTACAGACTTGGAAACTGATGCCCTGAAAGGTTGAATAATTTGTCCAAGGTCACACAAGTAGAAAGTGATGGAGTGGGGATGCAGATACAGTCTCCCTTTTCCATGCTTTTATCCACTGCTTCTATATAGGATATGAGAGAGAAAGGGAGGGACGGAGGGAGGGAAAATGAATATGCTTATAATAACTGCCTGTAGGAAGGCCCACAGGGAGCTGAGTGTTGTTACTTCTAGAGAGTGTTAACAGTGTGATAATTGGCCTTTCTGTCATTTGTTATGTTATGCATACATCTGTGAACAACAGTAGTATCGCATTCTAGTCCATTTGGCACCTTTTTGAACTTGACTGTCTATCTTGGAGATCCATTCATTGCTGGAGCATAGATCAGCCTTACTTTTTTCACAGCTGCCTCATATTCCTTCTTTCCTCTATTCTGACAAACATCATTGAGTGTTGACTGAAGTTCTGAAGCAGGACACAGCCACTGCCTTTAAGCTCTGCACCTCACACATCTCCCCACAGACAGCCCTCTACTGAGCCTGGGGTTTTTCTGCGTGGTATTCCTCTTCCACCTCTCCCCCGTGGGTCAGCTCATGTCAGCTCATTCAAAACAGTGATTCTTGTCTTTCCGGGTCTCTGCTGGTTCTCCAGCTCTTGGAACAGTGTAGGTAGTGGAGTTACTTGTTGACCGACTGAAGAAATGAACAGGTGGGCAAAGTGAGGAAGACAGAGAGGTCCACGCTTCTGGTTTACCCACAGAACTAGTAACACTGGCTGTCTTTCCACAGGTGTCGGCCTGGGACGACCGCCGGGCAGAAGGCACGTTTCCTGGGAAGATCTAAACTGGCTCCACCCCACCTCTCCTCTGTCCTCCATCCTTCTTCCAGGGAGGTGAAGGGGGACCTGGGAACATCCCACCCTGGGATCCTGAATCATGGCTTACCTAACAATAAATACTTGCTGGAAAAGTATAAGAGTGTGTATTTGTAAACGAGCTGCATGATTGGGTAATAAGCTAGGGTGCAAATAGTGCCTGGACCAGTAAGAGGGGCTTCAGAGTGATTATTTTTTTGTTTTTAATTTTTATTTTATGAAACTTTGACAACGTCCTCTGTGCCAGACAATAGAGTGAGTGCTTATACGAAATAGCCTCAAGCCCCTATGTGTGCTAAAATTTTATCTGTATGTTCCCTTAATTATCTGTGCAGTTTTTTGAACTTTTCTTTTCCAGGACCCATCAGCTCCAAATCTAGTAGTTGTTTCAATCTAGTTGTGGAGGGCGCATCTCAGTGGCCCATGTGGGGATCAAACTGGCAACCGTGGTGTTACAAGCACTGCACTCATTAACTGAGTTAACTGGCCGCCCCTTGAACTTTTCTTATATAATTTTTGAGCCACATGAAAATAGTATAATAAAAACTTGTATGTACCCATCACCTAGCTTCAATAATTATCAATAAACAACCCGTTTCATCTCTAATTACTCCCTTCCCCCTCTAGGTAATTTTAAAGTAAATCCTAGAGATCATATTTTATTCAGAAATAAGTTATATGAATGATGAAATAAGCATATGTATCTCTTAGAGATACATGTTTTTAAAAAATAATCACACTATTACACCTAAGAAATTATACTTAATTTCTTAATATCTTAATACTTAATAGTTAAATACTTAATATCTAATAATCAGTCTTCTGCACAGTGTGTAATTTCTGCCTGTGTTCTTGGCTTTCTGTCATTTGATCATGGTGATGATTGGAAGTCATTTAAGTAGGACGAATTAAATGTTTTTCCGGGCAGGCCAAGTGACGCGCTGGTTGGGAGTTGGCTTGGGGCCCCAGCTCTGGGCAGCAGGTCCCTGGTTGGGATCCCACATGAAGGGCGGGTGACGCTGCGCCCTCTGCAGCTAAGATAATGAACAACAGCTCAACCTGGAGCTGGGCTGCCGAGAGCCCCCGGTGGTGGCGAGGGCCGCAGTGGGCTGCTGTGGGCTGCTGTGAGCCGCCCTGAGTGGCCATCCAGTGGCCGGTGAGCGACTGCCTCACCCCGGAAGAGCACAATGATGGTGCCAGCGTGGGCCAGTGAGGCGATGTCCTCCACAGCTAGACTGGGGAACAAGGGGACAGCAATTTGTCTCTTCCCCTTCCCTGATTCCCAGGCGCTGTTCCCCTCCCCCAATTCCCCAATAAAACCTAATGGGGAAAAAAAAATCTTCGACACCCCCAAAAGAATTGCCATACAATAATCATCCACCAAATTTGTTAACAGGGGACT
Source organism: Hipposideros armiger (assembly GCF_001890085.2). Taxonomy (NCBI): domain Eukaryota; kingdom Metazoa; phylum Chordata; class Mammalia; order Chiroptera; family Hipposideridae; genus Hipposideros; species Hipposideros armiger. Next base: position 686,646 of record NW_017731959.1, read on the forward strand.
CCTGAGACAGCGTAACCACCTAGAGCACCATGTGGCCAAACATGTGTCTTTAAGACCACTCAAATGGCTATCTGAAGTCAAACGTGCAGGGCGATGATTCTTGTACTGAGGAAAAATGGCCATAGGGAGGGTTCTGCAGTGGTTCCTATGAGGAGGAGGGGCTGTAAACAGGACCCTTGGGCACACATAGAAACTGGGGCTGTAGAAGTTTATGGTCTGTGTTGGAAATAGCAGTGAACTTGAGCATGGTGAAAATTTCACGTGAAACAGGATATTCAGTGAAAAGTCAAGATGTAGGACTTCCCCTGACCCCAGTCACCTAATTCTGACCAGAGACTGCTAGCCTTAGCAGTTTCCAATGTATTCCTCCAGATAGCCCATATGCCTAGAAGTGTTTATATATACAAGTTTTATATGCATTTGACTTGGTGAAGATTTGATACGGCTCTCCTATTCTGATCTACCACTGTGCTCACGTGATTCCTACCTACTGCACTGGCCTCTTCAGGGTGACAGGAACTGAGCAACCGAGAAGTTCCATGAATTAGCCTGGCTCCAACCTCAAGGCCTGTGTGCACTTGCTGTTGCTGTGCCTGGATGCTTTTCCACCAGATACCCACACAGCTTGCTCCCTCCTGCATTCAGGTCTTCTTTAAACATAACTCAGGCCTTTCCTGACCGCTCAGCCTACCATTTCAACTCCCACACTTGGCAGTGCTTCACTCCTTTCATTTCTTTTTTTTTTTTTTTTAAAGATTTTTATTGGGGAATTGGGGGGATGGGAACAGTGCTGGGGAATTGGGGGAAGGGGAACAGACAAGTTGCTGTCGTTTTTGTTCTTCAGTCTAGTTGTGGAGGATGTTGCTTCACTGGCCCAAGTTGGCACCATCATTGCGCTCTTCCCGGGCGAGGCAGATCAGTCACCGGCTTCTGGACGGCCGCTCACGGCGGCTGCTGGCCGCTCACGCTGGCTGCTGGCTACACACGGTAGCCCATGGCAACCCACTGCCACAGGGGCTGCAGCCTCTGCTGTCGCCGGCGACTCACGGCAGCCCAGCTCCAGGTTGAGCTGTTGTTCAGCATCTTAGCTGTGGAGGGCAGTCTCACTGGCCCTCATATGTGGGATCCGAACCGGGGCCCTCTGGCGTCCCAAGCCAGTTCTTAACCATCGCGCCACTCGGCCGGCCCTCCTTTCATTTCTTAAGCACTTATCGTTAATATTTCCTCTATTTTACTTACTCATCCTTGATATTTGCCCCCTCCCCCACGACTAGAATGTAATTTCCATGAAGAAATTAAAAAATATAAATATTCTGCCTTTCAGATGTTTATTATGAAATTTTTCAGGCACATAGAAAAAGTGAACAAATAGTACAATGATTGCCCTTATACCCATCACCTATGTTTAACAATTGTTAACATTGTATCCTATTTACTTGTTTATGTGTACATGTTATTTATTTATTTATTTATTTATTTTAGCTGAGCCATCCTGCCACCTGTTGGCAGCTCAGCGGCAGCTCAGTTCAGGCCGGGCATCAAACCGCTGTTGCTCAGAGCTCACACTCTTGAGCAAGCTCTTAACCAACTGAGCCACTCGGCTGGCCCTACATGTTATTTTTTATTGAACCATTTAAAAGTAGTTTCTAAACATCTTAACACGTCACTCCTAAATATTTAGCATGTGTCTCTGAAAAATGACATGTTCCTTCATGCTGTTGCCACTTCTAAGAAAAACTAATTCCCAAAGTGCTTTTCTTATTGTTTATTTTGTTTTTTGTACTAAGATCCAATCAAGGTTCACATCTGCATTTGTTTTTTTAGGTATCTAGTCTTTTTAAAATTCCAGAATAGCCACCCCCACAATCTGCCCACCCTTGGAAGGTAGACGTTTTTAAGAGGCCAGGCCAGCTGCTTGTAGAAGGTCCCTCACTCACTTTGCCTTATTGTTTCCTCATGGTGTCATTTAGCTTGTCTTCTGTAGCTCTTATAAACTGGAAGTTAACTCTTGAGAAGCACCTGCTTGATGAGAAGCAGGGTGAGTATTTTTAGCAAGAATCCTTCCTGTGTGTATCTTCCTTATTGCTTCCCATCCTGAGGTACCTGATGTCAGGTTGCCCCGTCAGTGGCGGTCAAGTCTAATCCCTGGGAAAGGTAGTGGCCACTAGCTGTGTGTCCTCTGGAAAGATGTTTTCCCTTTTTGCCATTGACAAATGACCTGTGAGGTGATACTATGGGGAGCAGTTCCACCATGGCACGGTGACAACCTTACACATCTCCACGTAAACCACATAGGCAAGACTTAACCATGGTCGGACCGGAACGTTAGCAGAACTCCTGGTGATTCCTCCTGAAACAAAAGGAGATAAGCAGTCTTGCAAAAAGCTGCCGTGAGGCGGTCTCTCATCCACGTCGCTCTCTTACAGGAGACTGCTACAAGACCATTTCTCATCCATCTCCCTTTTTTCAGTTGAACACAGGACTCTCTACCTCAGTGCTCCTTAGAGTATAGCTGCAGGCTGTAAAATTAAAGCTACCATGCTGATTACTTTACCTGACTTATCCCAGGCCTTCCAACAACTCAATGAGCCATGATATTAGGACCTCTATTTTAACAAGTAAGGAAACAGACATTTCTATCCCCCTGCCAATTCCTGTGGTTGTGCGTTTCCTTTTAGTGTATCTGTATAGGAAAGTTCAGTGCAGGAAACAGAAACCTCCCAAGGCATATTAAGTAGAAAGGGATTTAATATGAGGAATTCGGTACAGTAAAACTGTGATAATGGGGCCGGCCGAGTGGCGCGATGGTTAAGAACTGGCGTGGGATGCCAGAGGGCCCCGGTTCGGATCCCACATATGAGGGCCAGTGAGACTGCCCTCCACAGCTAAGATGCTGAACAACAGCTCAACCTGGAGCTGGGCTGCCGTGAGTGGCCAGCGATGGCGTAGGCTGCAGCCCCTGTGGCAGTGGGTTGCCATGGACTACTGTGTGTAGCCAGCAGCCAGCGTGAGCGGCCGTCCAGAGGACGGCGACTGATCTGCCTTGCCTGGGAAGAGCGCAATGATGGTGCCAACTTGGGCCAGTGAAGCAACGTCCTCCACGACTAGACTGAAGAACAAAAAGAACAGCAACTTGTCTGTTCCCCTTCCCCCAATTCCCCAGCACTGTTCCCATCCCCCCAATTCCCCAATAAAAAAATCTTTAAAAAACAAAAACAAAACAAAACTGTGATAATGTGAATTTGGATATACTACACCCTCCTTTCATTGTATTCTACTTAACATGACCCCACATTTTACAGGATTGAATATAGCTTTACAGTAAGGTTTATATTACTTTAAAAAAATATCTGGTATTCCAGATAATAAATGAAGAAGAAAAGAATTAGAATATCAACACTTTGCAACCCCTAATGAATCTAAGGCTTATATCAATGGCTGCAAACATCACCAAAAGAGAGACAACCAAACATGATGTACCTCCAGATGGAAGCACTCATCAACCATCCATGAACGTGACATATTAAGCTGCTACTAAGCTAGCACCTTCCCATTACACCACAATACAAAATGAAAGATAAAAATCATATGATTATCTCAATAGATGCATAAAAAGTACTTGATAAAATTCAACATCTTTTCATGATAAAAACTCTCAACAAGTTGGTTATAGCAGGAACATATCTCAACATAATGCCATAGGTGACAAGGCCACGGCCAACATCATACTCAAGTGAAAGGTTAAAAGCTTTTCCTCTAAGATCAGGAACAAGACAACAGTGCCCACTCTTACCACTCCTATTAACAGTACTGGAGGTTCTAGCCAAAGCAATTAGGCAAAAAAAGAAATAAAATCATCCAAATCAGAAAGGAAGATATAAAATGGTCTCTGAAGATGATGGTCTTATATAAAGAAAATCCTAAACACCAAAAAACGTATTAGAACTAATAAACACATTCAGTAAAGTTGCTGATAACTTCAACTGCATACAAAAACTCTACCCTTTTACTTCCCCCCATTAACTAATTATTGTAGCTATAGTTATTTTTAATACTTTTGTCCTTTAACCTATATACTAGAGTTAGGGTAGGCATATGTCATCTTTAGCACATCTTGGCATTGTGATTTTTTTAAAGGAAGTAATTAGCTCTTCAAAATACATTGTTTTGTGCCGGCTGAGTGGCACGTTGGTTAAGAGCTCGCTTGGGAGCACCAGCTCTGAGCAGCAGGGCTGCGGTTTGGATCCCACATTAAGGGCCAGTGACACTGCTCTCTCTACAGCTAAGATGATGAACAACAGCTCAACTTGGAGCTGGGCTGCCATGAGTCGCCGGTGATGGCGTAATCTGCAGCGGGGCTGCAGTGGGCTCCCATGAGCTACATGAGTGGCTGGCAGCCGGCGAGAGCTGCTGTGAGCCGCAGTGAGCGGCCGACCAATGACCAGCGACCGATTGCCTAACCCGGGAAGAGCACAATGATCATACCAACATGGGCCAGTGAAGCGACGTCCTCCAAACTAGACTGAAGAATAAAACAGCAATTTGTCTACCTGTCTGTTCCCCTTCCCCAATTCCCCAATAAAATCTTTAAAAAAAAAATACATTGTTGGAAGACTGGATTATATAATAGTAAGAAAGAATAATGAAAATTCAAGTTTGACATCAACGTACACTGGCTTCATGCTTCAGAAAAAAATGGATCCCTTTTATGTCTGGTGACATATTAATGCCCCATTGATGACACCATTTCGCTTTTACTAGACATTTTACATAACTTCCAACTACTAACAGTTACCAACTACTTGAAAATAAAATTCTTTCATATTATTAACCTGGTCCTATCATTTGGCCAATTATTTTAGCTAAACCTTAAAAAATGTACTTAATAGGTCATGGACATTATTGTTTAAATTTTCTCATTAGTCCTTAATATAAATGTAAATCAACAAAAAAACTATTTTAAATGTAAAGCGGATTGACTAAAAACCTGATTATCCATTTTAGTTAGAAAACATCGCATGTGTCATACTAGCAAGCCAGTGCCTTGACATTAGAATTTCAAGTTCCATTTGTTTGCCCATTTTGCATACACCTGGCCCTCTGCATTAAGAAGTTCTGGAGAGGGACTGGGGGCCCCAGGCCACCACTTACGCCGGAGAGACCACTCGTCTGCCACTAGGGGGCGCCATTGGCGGGAACATGAGCCTCCCTGGAGCGCTGCAGGTGAGGCTAAGCCACTTGCTGCACACCAGGACTGAAAGATGTCCTTGGCACATATCACACTCAGTCCCCACCGCCGCCCAGGAAAGTGGTCTGATGATACCTATTCTGCAGATGGGCAAATGTACACGCCAAGTCCCGCAGCACAGAGGAAACAGAGCTAGGGTTTGAACCTAGGTCTCTGGTTCTGCAGCCTGAAGACGTTTCCACCCTTGGCTCCTCACTGTGACCCCTGCTTTGTGCCTACGTGTGTGGCGGTGGTGGTCGTGGTGGGAGAGGGGCTTTCCTCCTACCAAGCTCATTCAGTGTGCCCCCTCGCTTTTTCTGGCAGACTTCTTTTCCCCTTCATTGTACTCTCATCTCGAACTCGCCTCCCACCCCCATCTCCTGCCATCCTCTGCCCTCCGTTCACGGCCCATACAATCAGCCTTCTGAGCATCCCACCCACCTGCATCCTTATCTCCTTCCCACCCCGCTGCCTTGGTCCAGCACTATCCTTGCCTGCCAGGGTTCCTACCTGGGCCTCCCCCTGGGCTTCTGGCCTTGGAGAAGTGGGACCACCAGCGGAGGGGGCAGTTCTGGGATTCAGGTCTGACTTGGGTCTCTCGCCTGCTCCCAGGAAGGCCCATGTCCTAAGGAGAGACATCAGGTGGTGCACTCACCCTCCCGACCCCATCCCCCCTCCTGGGAATCAGAAGCCACCAGCACATCGCCCTGCCCATGTGGCCAGATACCAGCACAATCTGGAATTTCAGGTCTATAAATCATTTGGGGGTGGGGGTGAGGGCACATAAAGCTGCTCTCTCATGCTAGTCTGCCTGCCTGGCCTCTTGTCTCCTCCTCCAGATACCCTCCCCACTTCCTGGGAGACTCGCCCAAGGAGAGGCCTGGGCATATATAGGGAGCCACCTTGGGAGGGGCTGGCCAGACACCCTTCAGGCAGAGAAGGTGAGGAGCTGGCTTTGGGATTCTGGATGGGCAGGGGGCGCTGGAGAGGTCTGAGGTTGAAGGAAGACCAGCGCTGGGCTCTGGCCAGTGACTGCCCTGCCTGAGCCACACTTTCCTCTTCTGTAAAATGGCCCACCACTGGGGTTGAGGGACGCTGGGCCCATTCAGTACCACCCTGGGCCCAGCAGAGAGCCAGGAGCAGCCCCTGGCAGCGGGGGTGTGAGGTGGGGGCGGTGGGTCCAGCTGGGCCCCCCTTCCCTTCCTGGCCTTTGCCTGGCCTCATTCCTGCTCATGTGTCCCAGGCAGGACTATGGCTTCTGCAGCAGCAGAGGCAGAGAAGGGGTCTCCGATTGTGGTGGGGCTGCTGGTCGTGGGCAACATCGTTATTCTGGTGAGACATCCCCAGTGCTGGGAGCGGAGTGGACGGGTGGGGAGAAGGGAGCAGTCCTGATCCTGCGGTGGGGGCCAAGGGCCCGGAACTCCCCAGCAGGGCAGTGCTGCAAGCTCTCAAGTCAGAGCAGGCTGGTTTCGAATCCAAGCTCTGCCTCTCCCCAGCTGTGTGACCTTGAGCAAGTGACTTTACTTCTCTGTGCCTGTTTCCCCATCTATAGATTATGTCCTCATTCTGGGGATATTTGTGTGGATTAATCCACGTATGGCCCTCAGCTCAGAATAAGTGCTTGACAAATGCTAGCTATCATCATTAACATGATTATAGACATAATGTGGCTGCTTGGCACACAGGAGGCCCATAATAATGAATAATAACAATGTCTTTTACTTAATATTTAATGTTGTTTAAAGAAAATATGTCATACCTATACATGATGTTTAAAGAAAATATGTCATACCTCTGCATGGCTCCGGATGCAGACAGCCTGGGTTCAAATCCCAGTTCTGCCACTTTCTATTGTGGAACCTGGGGCTGGTGACGTCACCTCTCTGAGCCTCAATTTTCTCATCTAGAAGGTGGAGATAAAATAATGCTGAGAGGATAAAATGAGCTATTGGATTAATATGCTTAGACCATTTTGGCACACATGGTTACTCTTTGTATTGGCCATAACAACTATGTACATTACAGCTGGTAACAATAATGATTATCACACAGAAACCAGTTAGAGGCCTAATGCCTGGCATATAGTAAGTGCTTTAGGAGTGTGATAGTTTGATTGTTGTCAGAGGTTTCCTCTCTCTTGTTCCCCATCCCTTACCCCATAAGTAACCAGATGTTTAGTTTCTCCAACATTTCAACAAATACAAGTAATAGGAGAATATATACTATTTTCTCCCCTTTCTTGCCCCAAGTGTAGTTCATTTCATTCCACATCCTGTTTCATGCCTCCCATTTCGTCCTGCTCACATAGCCTATAGGCCACTCCACAGGAGCCCTCAGAGAGCCTCCCTGCCCTTTTTCACAACTGCATTGCACTGCGTTGTGTGGCACCCTGGTTCTGCTACCCACGGTGCTGCAGGGCATCGCCTTGTGGGTTTGTGATTTTCCTGCATGGGCAGGTGTATGTGTAGGATTGATTTCTGCAAGTGGTATTGCTGGACCAAAGGGTTGATGCAGTTGTGATTGTTCTGGTGATGGCCAGATTCGCCTCTTCAGGAAATATTACTAATAACACTAGTGACAGAGGACAGGTTGACCGAGCAGCTCCTCTGTGCCAACCTTGTGCTCCAGGCTTCGCATGTGGCATCTTGTTTTATCTCTGAAGCAGCTGGCAGCTGTGAGGGGTCAGGGGCCTGGCTGGGCCCTACCTTTCCTCCTGGTCTCTGTCCAGCCTCATCCCTGCTCATGGAAGGCGATGTTTTTGCCACTCTTATTACGTGCCCACTTTACCCAACAGGCAGTGGAGGCTCAGAATGGGGAAGAAACTTGCTCACGGACACTCCTGCAGCCAGGGCTGCTGCCGCTGGGCAGGCCTTTCTTTTTCAGCTGAGCCATCCTGCCACCTGTTGGCAGCTCAGCGGCTGCTCAGCTCGGGCCGGGACTCGAACTGCTCTTGCTCAGAGCTCAAACTCTTGAGCGAGTTCTTAACCAACTGAGCCACTCGGCCGGCCCGCTGAGCAGGCCTTTCTAACCAGCTGCCCTGTCTAGCTGTCAGGCCTGGCCCTGTTTGCTGAGACAGTATGGGTGACGGCTGACCAGTACCGTGTGTACCCACTGATGGGCGTCTCAGGCAAGGATGACGTCTTTGCTGGAGCCTGGATCGCCATCTTCTGCGGCTTCTCCTTCTTCGTTGTGGCCAGCTTTGGTGTGGGTGCAGCTCTTTGCCGCCGGCGGTCCATGATCCTCACGGTGAGGCCCCAGGAGGAGGGGGTGGGGATGGGTGGGTCATAATAACAGCCACCACCACAGCCAGTGTGTGTTCAGCATGGCACCACATTCAAGTCTCATGGCAACCATTTCATTTCACCTTCCCATAACCCAGTGATCTAGGCTCAGCTGTCCCCATCACTTCAGAAAGAAAACTGGGCATAAGAGAGGAAGGGAAGAAAGTTTTCTGCACGAAAAGATGGCTCTTGAGTAGCAGGACCAGGATTTGAGCCTCAGCTAGTTGGTCTCCAGAGTCTGTGCTCTTGAAGTCTGTTGATAACAATGGCAGTAATAATAGCACAGCTACCATCTAATGAGCACTCATTACTTTTTAAATGCTTTACATGGATTTGTTCATTTATTCCTCACAACCCACCATGAGATACCATCATTGTCATCATCATCATCATTATCATCATGAGCCCATTTGACAGAGCTGAAACTGAGGCTGAGAGAAATGAAGTTCCTTATTGAGGGTCAGCAAGTGAGTGACAGAACCAAGATTTAAACCTGAGCAGTTCAGCGCGTGAGCCTGTGCTCTCGATCTCTGTCAACAACAATAATTGCAACAATACCCACACTTCCAAGGGCATTTCATGTACCTGGACACTAGACTAAGCAGTTTAGAAAATGAGCTCCCTCAATCCTCCCAGAAGCCCTCTGAAGTTAGTGCTTTTCTACCCATTTACCGGATAAGGAAACTGAGATTCAAAGAGGCCAAAGCCCAGGTGACAGGGAGAGCAGTGATTTCAATCCTGGCTCTACTGACCCAGAGCCAACGCTGTGCTTCCTCTATAGTTGAGGGCCCTTTAGATTCCCAGGAGCACCTACTTTACACACGTTAAGTGTAAACATGTGTAAGCAAATGTTTATTGAGCAAGAACCATGTGCCAAACTCATGGTAGGCACTGGGGCTATCTAGTGAGCAAAACATAAAGCCCTTGCCCTAAGGGAGGGTACTCTGAGAGGGTGCTCTGACAGTGACCAGGGAAGGGAGAGCTGGAGCTGGGGAAGGCAGAGGGAAGGCCTCACAGCCAGAGAAAGCTCCTAGGGGGGGGGGGGGGGTTTGAGGAGTGAGCCTGTGTGAGTATCTGCAGGAAGAACATTCCAGGTGGAGGGGACAGCAAGAGCAAAGGCTCTGAAGCCAGAGGAGGCCAGGAGGCCAGTGTGGCTGGAGCCAAGTGAGGGTGGGGATGAGAAAGGGGGTGAGGTGAGGGTGGATGGGGTGGTGGGGAGAAGAACGGGCCGGGGGTAGCATAAAGGATGAGAGGAGATAGGGAAAGTTGGCCTTACGGGCCTTGATAAGGACTTTGGCTTTACCGTGAGTAAGATGAAGCCATAGAAAGACTGTTTTCCTTCTTTTAAAATTTCTTTTCTACATTTGATTCTCTGGCATAACAATTTAACAAAAGCCCTAAAAGTTTACCCAAGTAATAAAAAAAAAAATTGTGTCTTTCTCTCTCCCCTATTAGTTTGCCATTAACAAAGACACAATTTCAAACATATATATCATGGGAAATTTCAAACATAGATGAGATAGAATGGCATGATGAATTCTGCGTACCTGTCACCTAATTTCAACATAATCAACCGCAGACTGGCCCACTTTATCTTCTCTACTCCACCCTCTGTTTGTCCACATTTTTCTTTCCTGGAGTATTTTGAAGCACATTCCAGACACCAAGTTATTTACCTGGAAATACTTGAGTGCACATTTCTCTGAGTGATAAGGACATTGTTTTAAAGCAGCCAGGCAAGTTGTACCATACTTCACCCTCTGTTGCTTTAAGGGTGAGGGTGAGAGGTGAGGACAGGAAAATAATTTTCATTAAACACCGGTCAAAAATCTTTTTTTGCACAACCACCATGCCACTGACACACCTGCAAAATTCACCCTAGCTCCTTCGTATCTGTCTTCCAATACCCAGTCTGGGTTCAAATGTCCCTGATTGTCTCAAGAATGTCTTTATTTTTTTTCTTTTTAGAGTAGACATTTATTTTACTTCATCCAGGTCTATAGGTAACTTCAGGAAATACTTTACATACTTTTTGTTGATTTCATTTCCCCCTAACATTTTATTATGAAAAATTTCAAAAAATGTAGTTAAGGGTCATACTCTAGATACTGAAAGCATATGGAAAAGGTGAAAGCCTTGAACAGCGATCAGCTGTATACCCACCACGTAAGATGCTATCATTCACTCTGTCCTACACTTTTTTTTTAATTGCATTTCTATCTATCAACCCATTTCTTGGGAGGCGGGTGTGTGATGTCACAGGCTTTGCCCTGACTGGGCTGTCTCCCCAGTACCTGGTGCTCATGCTCATCGTCTACATCTTCGAGTGTGCCTCCTGCATCACATCCTACACCCACCGAGACTATGTGAGTTGGGCAGAAGCCAGGGGAGGGGCATGGCTTCCGGGGAGATGTGCTGAAGGCTCAGGCTGAGGGTGGAGGTCGACCCCTCTCTCCACCTGGCCTGGATGGACCCTATTCTTCCTGGCCCTCCGCAGATGGTGTCCAATCCATCCCTGATCACCAAGCAGATGCTGACATTCTACAGTGCAGACACGGACCAGGGCCAAGAACTGACTCGCCTCTGGGACCGCGTCATGATGGAGGTGGGCAAGGGTGGGTGAGGAGGGCTGGAGGACCTGGAGGTCTGACCACAGAGGTAGATAGGGTTCCCACTAGGCCCACTGGTAGATGATTTCCTCTCATGTGGTTCTTATGAGGGAGGCTCTGGTCATTGTCATTTTCCAGATGAGTTATACAGGCCCCCCCAAAAGGGAAAGTCACTTGCCCAGGGTCACATGGTTGGTAAGTGGCAGAGCTGGGATCCAAACCTGGCAGCCTTGATCCAGAACCCCTGCTCTTAATCATTACACATATTGTATTAACAGCAACAAACACTTCACGAGCACTAACTTCTGTTTAGCACTGTCCAAAGCACTTTTATTTTATTTTATTTTTTTTTCAAAGATTTTATTATTGGGGAATTGGGGGAGGGGAACAGGCAAGTTGCTGTCCTTTTGTTCTTCAGTCTAGTTGTGGAGGACGTCGCTTCACTGGCCCGTGTTGGTGTTATCATTGCACTGTTCCCGGGAGAGGCAGTAGCTCGCCGGCCATTGGACGGCTGCACATGGTGGCTCACGGCAGCTCACAAAAGCACACGCCCGCTGCCAGCCAGCCCCACTGCAGCCTGCGCCATCGCCGGTGACTCATGGCAGCCCAGCTCCAGGTTGAGCTGTTGTTCACCATCTTAGCTGTAGAGGGCGCAGCGTTACTGGCCCTCTTTTGGGATTCGAACCAGGGCCCTGCTGCTCAGAGCTGGTGTCCCAAACCAACTCCTAACCAACGCGCCACTCAGTCGGCCCTGAAGCACTTTTAAAGCTTATTTAATCCATACAACCACCCCGTAAAGGACATCAGCTTTTTAGAGATGAGGAAACTGAGGCAAGAGGTTAAGTGGCTTACACAAGTTCACACAGCTGGTAGGTCACAGAACCAGAAGGATTCAAACCCAGGATGCCAGGTTCCAGAAACCACCTTCTTAATTAAACTCAACATGACATAGCAGCACAGAGGAAAATACTGGAGATCCAAGCAAAACTGAGGTCCCAGTTCGGCTCACGTCACACAGCTAGCCAGGATTGGAACCCATGTTTGAAAGAGCCTATGTTTTCATCCTTCAGGGGCCACACATTAAACACCCTGAGGGGCTAGAAGAAGCCAAAAATCTGCCTTTTGGTGTCATTTACCTCAGGTTTTATGGACAGCTAATTCAAAATAATTTTATTTTTATTTATTTATTCATTTATTTTAGCTGAGCCCTCCTGCCACCTGTTGGGAGCTCATCGGCAGCTCAGCTGGGGCCCATGTGGGAATTGAACCAGCAACCCTGTTGCTCAGAGCTCGCACTCTTGAGTGAGCTCTTAACCAACTGAGCCGCTCGGCCGGCCCTCAAAAGAATTTTAAAATAAATCATGAGTGTGGGTTTGATTCAAACCCCCCAGCAGCCTCTTGGTCCTAGAACAAATATCTTCTGGTTTTTGCTCACACACACACAGACATCGCCTTCCTCTTTGAGGCCCAGGACATAGGGACGTTGGGCCCAGTTGTGGTGCAGGACAACCTTGTCGTTCCTCACGGTGTGACCTCAGGCAAGCAGCTGTCTGCTCTGAGCTGGAGCCCACCTGGCCCCTGCCTTTCTCTCCAGCAAGAGTGCTGTGGCACATCTGGTCCCATGGACTGGGTGAACTTCACATCAGCCTTCCGGGCGGCCACCCCTGAGGTGGTGTTCCCCTGGCCCCCACTGTGCTGTCGGAGGACTGGCAACTTCATCCCCCTCAATGAAGAAGGCTGCCGCCTGGGCCACGTGGACTACCTGTTCACCAAGGTGGGTTCCCCCACCCCCCGTCCCCACTGCTGCTGCACCTGTCTGTGGTCTCTCTGGCCCTCTCTGGTTCCTGTATCTTTTCCTCCCTCCCACTGTCTGTCTGTCACCTCCTCTTCCCCTCTCTGGCTTTCTCTTTCTCTCTGTCTTCTTCCTGGTTCTCTCAACGCTCCCTCCTTCTACCCTTCTCTCCCTCTGCAAGTCAGCAGGATGCACATAGGAGCTGTCTGATTCAGACTTGGTACCTGCACCTTTTCTCAGGTGCTCTGGAAATATGAGCAACAATAATAATAGCAATAGCAAAACACCAGTAACAACCTACATTTATTGAGTTTTACTTTGTACCAGGCATCTTTCTAATTGCTTTACGTTTTATCTTATTTCTCACCACAGCCTGATGAGGTAAAGATGATAACGATCCCATTTTAAAGATGATGAAACTGAGAGGAGTGCACTAAGGAAGGAAGGACATGGGGTTTGATTTCAAAAGCTGGTGCTTTAACTACTGCAAGGGGAGTGCAGAGGCAGAGAGAGAAACCAGAGGATGTTAGACCAAGAGAACTGGTCCCAGCGGTCCCCCTGGCTGCTCTTGGCTGCCTGAGGCCCTTCAGCAGCGTGTCTTAGATCAGGTGTCACGGAGAGGGGAGACTGTGTGCAAGCCATTGCCCCCCTCAGAGTCGGACAGCCATGTTTCCTGCTCAGACTTTATGTGCAGAGTGCGTACAGGCATCATTTCATGGAATCCCCACAACTGCTTTCAGCGGGAAGTGTTGTTAAGATTGCCACTTCACCGATGGGAAGACTGAGGCTCAGAGGGTCAGACTCATACTTAGGCCCCAACAAATGGCAGAGCTGGCCCCTGACTTGGTCCTCTTGACTTCCAGGGCTCACACTCTGAACCCTTGTTCTTGGCTGCTCCCAAGTTGGGGCAGGGGCCTACATGAAGGTGACTAGTGTGGGGCTCTGGCCCTAATTTGTCTCATCTCTCAATGAGGAGATGTCAGTGCTGGTCTGATCCTAAAGGCATATTTCAAACCCTTGGAACTTGTGGGCAGCATGGAAAGCCAGCTCTAAGCAAAATCGTCCTCAGGCTGTCATAGGCACCATCAGGAAAGCACCTCTTATGCAAGGCCTGGGTTCATGGCCGCATCCCTTCTCCCTGAAACCATGCTGGGAGGTAGACACTGCCATAACCCCATTACACAGGTAAGAAAACCAAGGCTCGAAGAAGGAAGTGGTTTCACATAGTGACTCTTGCTTTCAGCAGCCAGCCTCTCTGGGCATTTTCCCAAACCCCCACTTTCTCCCTGCCCAGGGCTGTTTTGAACACATTGGCCATGCCATCGACAGCTACACGTGGGGCATCTCGTGGTTCGGGTTTGCCATCCTGATGTGGACGGTGAGAGGTGGGGAGCCTATGGGCTGGGTGGGATGTGACTGTGGGGCTAGCGCACCCCTCACCTGACTGCCTCCTCATCCAGCTCCCTGTGATGCTGGTAGCCATGTATTTCTACACCACACTGTGAGGAACAAGAAGACAAGGCCACGTGCACACCTCGACTTCCTGCTCCTGTTCCTGCTCCCTCCGGCTCAGGCCTGGATGACTGCTCCCCGCTCTCCTTCCCGCCTCTCTCATCCTTCCCTCCTTCTGTTCCCAAGATCTTTGACAGGTTTCTGAGCCATACTGGGAGTTGGGGGGTGCCCTGAAACCCCTGGACATGTATGCATGGGTCCTTAGCCCTTAACCTCATTTCATTTGGTTGATTCCTGGCCTGTGTATCCATTTCCTCAGATCTCACCACCCCATTCATAGATGCCTGTCTTGGAGCTCCCTGAGTTCCTCCTTCATGATGGATATCGCCATTATTACTGAGTAGCTCGTGATTGTCTATTTATGCTCTTGGTAGACTGGGATTGCCGTGAGGGGAGGCACAAGTTCTGTTATGGTCACTTTCTTGTCCCCAGCATCTCCCAGCACAGGGCTGAGCATATCTAATAATAAATCAATAAATACTGGTTGAGCGAGTTAATTTGTTTTCTTCTGGGGCAAAAGTGAATGAACAAGAACTCTCTTCCAATGGAAGGGACAAAAACCCACTGGCACAGACCAAAACATAAAAGTGGAATTTATTGGTCCATGTAGCTGAGTCAATAGGGTTGGATCTAGGGGTTCAGTCTAGGTTTCCAGGAAACTTGCCTCATTCTAAGGCAGGATTTCTCTGCAACACCAGACAGACATCTTTAGAGCTAAGCAACACAGAGGCGAGAAAGGACCTCTGTCCCAACAGCTTTAGCCAAGGTCAGGGGTTAAATCTCTCTGTCTCGGTTTAGGTTCTAGGCCCACCCTTTGGTTAGGGGAGGCAGGGCACCTGGGTTAATGATCCTGCTAAGGCTGCATCCAGGGGTGGTGTTGAAAAGGGGGCTGTTTATCAAAGGAAAATCAGAGTACGGGGCTGTTGAGCCAGTACAGGTGACAGACATCCTCCTATTAGGGACTAAAGCTTCCAGCAAATTCTCTAAAGGGTACATGACAGACAACAAACCGTTTAAGAATTTCATCATCGCTCTTTTATTCTCTCTGAAGTAGGCCCATCCTCTGGCCATTTTAAGCAATTAGGCCCTGCCAGAAGGGCCCGGCTTCCTTCCAATCAAATGAAGTTTCTCAGGGTCCTCATTTACTCACCGGTCTGCTGAAAGTCTGCAAATGCTGAATTCAGATGTCAGCTTTTAAAAACATACTTTAAAAAAATCTGTAATGGTCAAAGAAGTCATTATCTATTAAAGTGAAAAATTGGACACAACCTAATATCCATTAGCAGGAGATGAGTTGTACAGCTCATGTCATATCCTTGGACTGGAATGCTCTGTGGCTGTTAAAAAGACGATAGACCCAGCGGAGTGGCTCAGTTGGTTAGGAGCACGAGCTTTAAGCAACAGGGTTGTCGGTTGGATTCCCACATGGGCCAGTGAGCTGCACCCGAGCTGAGCTGCCACTGAACTGCCAACAGGTGGCAGGCTGGCTCAGCTGGTGAGAGCACGTGCTCCTAACAACAAGATTGCTGGTTCGACTCCCACATGGGTATGTGTGATACGCCCACCTGCAACTAAGATTGAACACCGCACCTTGAGCTGAGCAGCCGCAAGCTGCTGATGGGTGGCCGGATGGTGACTGGACTTGGAGCTGAGCTAGCTGCACCCTCCACAACTAAGATTGAAGGACAACAACTTGGCTGTTCCCCTTCTCCAGTTCCCCAACACTGTTCCCCTTCCCCAATTCCCCAGCAAGATCTCTAAAAAAAAAAAAAGATAGATCTATATGAGCTGATCGAAAAAAGCCATAATGGTATACATAACTGTAAAGCATATATAAGGATGTTCATTACAGTAATGTAAATGAATATCAATGAGGACTGGCTAAATTAGCTTTGCTATGTCTATACTCTAAAACACCACATAGTAGTAAAAAATAATGTTTTAATATGAAAAAATCTCCAAGAAATGCAAAGTAGAAAAACTTGCAAACCACATACAGTACTTTTATTCCTGTAGGTACATATACAGGGTTGGTCTTTTTAAAGAAATGGGTCAAGGTTTTTAAAATAATGTTTAAATGGGTCGTAA
This sequence comes from Hipposideros armiger, assembly GCF_001890085.2. Lineage (NCBI taxonomy): Eukaryota > Metazoa > Chordata > Mammalia > Chiroptera > Hipposideridae > Hipposideros > Hipposideros armiger. The sequence goes on from NW_017731959.1 coordinate 703,155, forward strand.
AATAATGGTTAAAAAACTAGAGAAGGGCTGGCCGAGTGGCGTGTTCGTTAAGAGTCGGCTTGGGACACCAGCTCTGAGCAGCAGGGCCCCAGTTCGGATCCCACATGAGGGCCAGTGACACTGCGCCCTCTACAGCTAAATGGTGAACAACAGCTCGACCTGGAGCTGAGCCGCCTGAGTCGCCGGTGACCACGTAGGCTGCAGTGGAGCTTCAGTGGGCTGCTGTAAGCTACCATGAGTAGCTGGCAGCCAGCATGAGTGGCCGGCAGCTGGCGTGAGCTGCCAAGAGCCACTGTGAGCAGCCATCCAGTGGCCGGCGACCGATCTGACTCACCCGGAAAGAGCGCAGTGATAATGCTAACATGGGTCAGTAAGCAACGTCCTCCACAACTAGACTGAAGAACAAAAGGACAGCAACTTGTCTGTTCCCCTTCCCTGATTCCCCAACGCTGTTCCCCTCCCCCAGTTCCCCAATAAAATCTTAAAAAAAAAAAACTAGAGAAAATACTTTTCAAAAAGCAAAAATAATTTGTAACCCTTCTACTTAAAAGTTTAAAAAAATTTAGAAGTGGTAAGGCCCCATGTTCCACTTTATAGTAAACTCCCCCCCCAAAAAAACCTGATCCAACTCCCTAGATAACTGCTATTAACACATAATAAGTTTCCTTTTTGACTTTTCAAAAGTTTATATCTACATATTTATATATACTTATATCAGCACATACACATGTTTAGTAGAATCATGTTTTAAATATTGCTTCACCACTTGCTTTCTTCACTTAACTATGTATTATGGCCGTCTTTCCTTGTTAGTGTATATGAATTCACCTCTTCCTTTTAAATATTGCAATGTACTTTAGAGTATAGATGTATCATAAATCATCATGATCTGTTGTTAAGTAAACAAGGCAAGGAACAGAACTGTATGCATAAGTGATTTCATTTTTATAAAAATTATGTATACATATTTCCCACAAAGGACTCCTTTGAGAAGGGGAGTGGGATGGAGGGCTGAGAGGAAGAGGAATTTTCACATATATATCTTTATAATATATGATTCAAATATAAATTTGAAAAAATTTTTGTAAAGATCATTTATTACTTTTCAATAACAAAGAGTAGTAAAAGAATTTCTAAAATACTAAACAATATACAGTTTTACTAATCAGGCCAGAATTTTAAAACAACTACTTTAATGTGATGTGTACCGTATTTGAACACACAAGAGCACCTTCAGTTTAAACGGCCTAACTGGCTTTTCTTCAGGCGCTGGAATGAAATTTCTCCATCCCTGGCCACATATTTGGCCACCTTGTAAACATGTCAAGGAAATGGGGAATTTCAGCCTAATCTTTCCAATTCAGGCATGTCCTCATGAGCAAGTTCATAGTGACCTAGTCTGTGACTCTGATTCTCTGAGACAAAGAGGCAGCACTGGGTTCCCACCAGCTCAACCATACTCTGAGCCTCAGCGTTCCTCTCTGTGAAATGGGGGTTCCAAAAGTCCCTACTTCATAGCATATAGCCCAATACATTCTAAGAGCTCAGGAGCAGGCAGACCTTTTTATTATGAATCAGAAATTTTCTCGACCCTGTGTAATCAGAATGAAATGCAGAAATCAATTGCCTGCTGAGGATGCAACTATATCTGGTGAACCCCAATTTCAAATGTTTGAGGCTCCACCATCCTCGTACAGAAGCTGATTCTCTGAAGTCACACTTGAAAATGCTTGGGGCTTTTGCTGAGAGATGTTTAACCCAGCGGCTCAGCATATGTTAGAGTTAGTATGATGGTATTTTTGCCTGAGGGTCTTTAAAGAATATTTGTGGAGTTAATGGAGACTGATATGCATAATATCAGTTTTGTCCTTAAAAATCACACTGATTTCCCTAAAAAATCATATTTAATGCTATGACAAAATTCTTGCAAAATTGTTATGTAAAAAAAAGATTATAAAATAGCATACCAAGTATGATTGCTTTTCTGATAAAAATATAAATCTGTGCACATTTGCATTAAAATTGTTAAACAAAGTCTCCCAAAAGTTAAGATTATCATTAAGGAAGAGAAGACACTTGCAGGGAATTTTTATTTCATTCTTTGGGCATTTTTGCATTTTCCAAATATTCTATGATGATTATTGCTTTTGTCCGCCAACAAAAATCAAGAAATAAATCTTAATAAAAATGTCACTGCTGGACATGAGATGTGCCTTGAGAAAAGAGTGATTCTGCTAAATAGTTTCAAACTTGAATTGAGCAGTTAAGATGGATCAGGCCTTGCCAGATGCTGGGGTCTTGGGGTCAAGCTGGCCTCTGGGCAGCAATTAGGCAAGCCTCTACCTCTGTCACATTACCCTCTCTGGCTCCATCTAGCCACATACCTGTAGAGTGCAGCTCAGCCGGACTGGCAGCCATGTGGCCTGGCCAAGGCGGGCCTCAGCTGGAAGGACAGGTTTGTCTGCCCTGGTCCCTCCACTCAGAGGCCCACTCCTGTGGGTGAGAGTGGAACAAAGAGATGAGGGCCAGAGGAGGCTCCCAGGACTACCCAAGAGAGAGGCAGTCATTCAATGATTGTTCCTACCGCAGCGCTGCATGACCACATCTGTCCATGGTTCAGGACAGCCTGGAAACCTCCAAGGCTCACCAGTGCCCTCCGCACAAAGTCCTGCTCCTCAGCCGGGTCCTGAAGAGCCCTGTGGCCTGCCTCCTTGCTTATCTTTCTCTCCTGCCTCACTGAGACAATCTTTCTTTCACCACCTGAGGTCATAGAACGGAAAGAATAAACTATAATGCTATCTAGTAATCAAGCTGGAACACACCTCTGACTACATCCACAGTTGCTTACACTTCTTCCATAAGGGCAAGTTGGCTTATCCACTAAAATGCAAAACTGACATCCCTTTGACTCAACTGGTTCCACCTCCGGGAATCTATCCTGCATATACATACACTCACAAATGTGTGCAAAGACCTATGTACAAGGGTAACTGAAAAGCAATAACTGAGGAAAAAGCCTAAATCACATCAAAAGGGAACTAGCTATATAATTCATTTTTTCACACCATGGACTACTATGCAGCGAAGTTTCAAGGGCACCACATTTATATTTGCTGATAGGAAGCCATCTCCAAGATAGATTGTTCATTAAGAAAAATGCAAAGCACTAAATTGAATGTGTACTAAATGCAATTCTAGTTTTGATCCCGGAAGAGAGTAAAAAATACATTAGTGGAAAAACTAGTGCAATCCGAATGAAGTTTGGAGCTCAGTTTATTGTACCAATGTTAATTTCTTGGTTTTGAAAAACGTACCCTGGCTATGTATAATATGCTAACGTTAGGGAAAACTGGAAGAATCATATACAAGAATGCTCTGTATTATCTTTGCAACTTTTCTGTAAACTTAAAAATTTTTCCAACATAAAAAGATTATTTTTTTTTAAAATGTATGTTTCTATATTTGTAGAACCCTAAAAAGGAGGAAAAAGAAGAAGATTGTGTATGCACAGGCTACATCCTTTCTTATAAATTTTTCTTATTTTATGATTATTTTTTCTTAATTCAGGAATGATTATCCAGTTTGACAATTGGTGAATATTTTAAAAATAATTTACACCCACACTTGCATCATGATTTTTTTCAGAGTATGCAATGTCATTATTTGAAATTTTTTATCTGATGGCATTATTTCGGAATGTCTTCATTTTAGATTGCAGTTAGAAATTACACAGGGTTGAGGAATGGAGTGAAACTAAGGAAATGGAAATTCACGAGACACCAACTCACAAAATGTTCAGGTTACCAATTGGCCCACTCATTTATCAAAAATGTGTTTAGCCACGTTAACCAAAATGGTGTAACACGTTGCAAGGAAATGGAGTTTTTTACTGTGGCCCCCTCAGAGCCACTGAGCTAAAAGTGTTCTGAGTCAGAGACAGAGTGGACAGCAGGGAATGGTCTTCCCAGAAGGGTGGGAATCTGGAGGCATAACCGTCTTCAGGAAATCTGGCCACTGACTTTGCTGGCTCCTCACTGTGGCCTTGCTGATCCTGAGTGATGAGTGAGAACCAGGAGACCAGTGTGGGTTAACCTCCCTTAAGTGCAAATGCTTACACTGTTAGGTCAAGTCTTCCAGATTGGTGGTGTGAGTCCTGAGTATTCATGGGCTGTCGTATTATAAGAACTGAGCTTTCCAGATCCAGTGAAAACCTATCTTATGCAGACAATGTCACTGATAGTCATGCCCCAGGGGGCCCAAGAAGCTTTGTTGAGACAGGTTGCATCTGCCCCTGTCCTAGGTGATAAAAGTGTGAATATCTTTTCAGTAAAATTGTGAATATCATCAACTCATGCATTCTAACATTTATGGCTTGCCTATCATGAGCATCAGGCACTGTTCTAGGTTCTGGGGATTCAGCAGGGAACAAATCAAGACCTTACTCTCTACCTTTATAAAGCTTACCTTCTGGAGGAGGAGATAGAGAAAACCAATAAGAGAATTAGACATGTCAGAGGATAGTGAGTGCTAAGGGAAAACTAAAATGTAACGATAAAAGAATTTTTAAAACTAGTGGGGAAGGGAGGCAGGGAGTTTCAGCACCACATCCTCATCCTGACTGGATGTATGAGTTTCCAGCAGCAGCACGCAGCCCCTCTGGACTGTTTCCCATTGTTCTAGTTGGATGCTGTGCAGTCCCATCGCCATGTGGGGGCGCTGGGGAGGGCTCTGATTGACGGCTCCTGGGACTCGTGCCTGCCTTGGAGCTGGGATGGAGTCAGCTCCAACCAACCAATGGCCCACCCTGGGAGCAGGGAGTTGGTTCCTCAGAGCAGGCTGGGGTTTTTTAGAAGGTGAGGTAGGAAGCAAAAATCCTTATTTAAAAAACAAATTTGACATTTATTAAACACTGCAATTTTTAGCCAAATAACATAAAGCATTTTAAATCAATGATTTGAAAGTATGTATACTCATTGTATAAGCAAACACTGAAACTGTACAGATTTAAACAAATATTCATTTAGCAAACAAGTTGGATCACCATCTATCACCTACCCAGCACTTTGTTAAGTATTTGATTGCTTCATGAATGAAAGATTCAAAACACAAGGAGTGCCATCAAATATTTTTAACCTTAAGGACACACAGCTCTGTACATCAAATTAAATCAGTCATAGTATTGTACAGGTGAACAGACCCTAGAGGCAGAAAGAACCACTATCCCTTCTCACCTTTCACCTTCCTCCTGATGATAAATGACACAGAAAGCAGAGAATTTAATGCTGGCCATTATCATCACTGTTGTTTTTATAAATACCAGAGGCCCCCATCGCTCACCTGTGCCAGTTGTCAATTTATCTTATTGCCTCTTAATTCCAACATTTATCAGCTGGTACAAGGTTAGGCCTTGTCAGTAGAGGGCGCTGGAAGTACATTGCAGAAGTTAGGGGCTTTTCTCTAGGTTCCAGTTTGTTCTTGTACCTCCAGCACCTTTTTTTTTTTTTTTTAAATTTTTATTGGGGAATTAGGGAAGGGGAACACTGCGTTTTTCCAGGACCCATCAGCTCCAAGTCAAGTTGTTGTCCTTCAATCTTAACTGTGGAGGGAGCAAGCTCAGCTCTAAGTCCAGTCGCCGCTTTCAATCTAGTTTTTGGGGAGGCGTAGTTCACCATCCCATGTGGGAGTCAAACTGGCAACCTTGTTGTTAAGAGCATATGTTCTCACCAGCTCAGCGGCAGCTCAGCTTGGGCGCAGCTTGCTGGCCATGTGGGAATTGAACCAGCAAGCCTGTTGCTCAGAGCTCACTTTTTAACCAACTGAGCCACTCGGCCGGCCCCTCCAGCACCTTCTTGAGTCCAGCTAGGGACACCTAACCCAAGCAAGAGATCTATTGAAAACATGAAATAGAATCGTGATTTCTCACTGAACTGTCTTTTCAGATGTTCTGCAAAAGGAAATAGAAAGATGCAAAACAGAGAAAATGGTCTTTTTGAAGAGCCATTTCCAGTCCTGCTAGGGAAAATGATCAAAAGAAGATCCCTGGTATTATAGTTCATCTCATAAAAATTCATTCAGGAAATTGAGGAAACAAGTCTGGAAACTGAAGGAATTTTTCAACTTTCTAGATCTATACCCAGGGTCAAGGCAAGTGATATTTGTTGCCTAGAAACTCCTCTGGCCCAGGGTATCTCAGTTAGCTTTTGTTAACCACACCAAAACAGTGGCTTAAAATACTGATTATTTTTTAGCTCCTTATTCTGTGGGACCATTTGAGCTCAGCTGAGCCGGGCAGTTATTCTGTTACTGTCACCTGGTCTTAGTCATGCTGCTGCAGTGGGGTGGCTGGGGCCAGTTGATCTAGGGTGCTCCCTCACATGTATGGCTGGCTGGCAGTTGGTGTAGGTGGCTGGGGTGTTGGATCTGATTGGGCCATGTGTCTACAGCAGGCCAGCGCAAGCTTATTCACATGGTGGTGCTTGCAGGGTTCCCAAGAGCAGTGAGAGAGGATATGTACCAAAGTGTACAAGCAATTTTCAAGTCTCTGCTTTTTTCACATTTGCTATTGTCCCATTGGTCAAAACAAGTCAAAGGATAGGACCAGGGTCAGTGTATGAGGTATGCAAAAGGGAGAATTACGGAGGCCATTTTAACAAATAATCTGCCACATGGGATCCAGGATGATAAAAAGATGCCAGCAGTCCCCAGCAGAAGTAGTCAAATTCCCCTATTTGAGAGTGCTCCGTAGCTGTGATCTCCTCAAATCGTCTGCAGTTCCCAAGACGAAGCCAGATGGGAAGCAGTTGGTGCTAACAGCAGCATGGACCTTGGGCCATTCCTCTAGTAATCGAAGAGCTCTTCTAAGAATAGGTGTCTTTTTCCAAATTTCAGGTATCACAGAAGATTGAGGAGACAATGCTTTAACCAAAATCATGTTTCAAAAACCAAGTAGGAGACATTAAAAGCATGAAGAATTGCTTCGATGCCTCTTAAATGTCTTCTCAGTTGCCATGGGCACTGGAATAGAAAGAAATAAGATAGTAAAGATAAAAGGTTAAGAAAATTCTGTTTTTGGAGTTCTACTTCAGTACTGTTGGACACATAATTAAAAGAATGTCCCAAATAAAGAATTCTCTATTAAGGCTACATTCTTAACCCAACTAAGATTGTTTACAAAAATCCCATATGGGCCGGCCGAGTGGCGCAATGGTTAAGAGCTGGCTTGAGACCCCAGAGGGGCCCGGTTCGGATCCCACATATGAGGGCCAGTGACACTGCCCTCCACAGCTAAGATGCTGAACAACAGCTCAACCTGGAGCTGGGCTGCTGTGAGTCGCCAGCGATGGCGTAGGCTGCAGCCCCTGTGGCAGTGGGTTGCCATGGGCTACCGTGTGTAGCCAGCAGCCAGCATGAGTAGCCAGCAGCCAGCATGAGTGGCCAGCAGCCGGCGACTGATCTGCCTCTTCTGGGAAGAGCGCAATGATGGTGCCAACTTGGGCCAGTGAAGCAACGTCCTCCACAACTAGACTGAAGAACAAAAGACAGCAACTTGTCTGTTCCCCTTCCCCCAATTCCCCAATACAAATCTTTAAAAAAAAAAATCCCATATGACAGTGACACCTTGTCCTTGTTCCTAAATATTTTTAGATATTGCCAAGTTTATTAAAAGCAGTTCATGTAGTTTTTACACAATATAAGCAATAATGTAAAAGATGATAAAAGGCTATAAAATGATGACCTCATAAATCTGGGGGGAAGTGTTAAGACTAAAGAAAAACTAAAAACCTTAAATTAATGAGTATCACCTCTTTTGCTGCTAAAAAATGAAACTTCCTTTTTTAGTTGAAATTTATGATACTCTAAGCTGGAGTATACTTTTCATCTAGTGCCATTTACAGTATCACTGGCTTTGATCCTAAATATTCATGAGTTCATGAACAATGAACTTTTGAGTAACTTTTCCTATATGTATACCCAAAGTTTAATAATTAGGAAAGCACCTGATTCAATCAGAAAAAAGAAATAAAATATACTTTCTTATTCAACACACAAGATCTGAATTTTGTTCAGGTGCTAGACCTTAATAATAAAATATGTTTTCAGGTTTAGTGATTTAATTGTTTCACTTTTTAAAATATGCTAATTCTGTAATTTATTTTACCTCCCATAAATATAAAGGAAAGGAAAGTAAACTAATTTTTTTTTAGGTTAATGTTCTTTATGTCTCTTCCCATATTCTGCTGTCTTTAACTTGTTTCCAACTCCTTATCTCACTGATGAGCCTGTGTTTTTATCCCTTTGCTCTCAAACATAGGTGTATTACCTTCAGGAAAGTCAACATATACAGGTTATGATGGGTTTCCACCATTTATGCGTCTTTACTAATAGGGTTGAATTACTTTCTGCAACAGACTGGTACTTGCTTAGTAATGGTACTGCTGTGTCTCAACTAGAAAGGTCAGGAATTTTTATTTTTAATGTCATATATACTCTTTGAAAACTATTATGCCTACCGGTGGATAAATGTCAAAGTTAATTTAAAATCTTATGTGAACAAGACAAAGAATAGACAAAATTGTGACCAGCAATTGTTGTTGCCCTCAGTTCCAAGAGTTACTAAAAAAAGAAGAAGAAAAAGGAAGGAAGAAAATAAGGAAAGAAATAGGGATAAAGAAATGTATTAGAAGCATTTGGGGGTTTGTTGGTTGAAAGTGTTTAGCATATCTCCTGTCCTGAGACCTCTACATTAAGAGAGCCCTGCACAGTTTTGGCAGCTCTGAGGTGTTCTGTGTTTTCAGAATATAGAATTACCACCACTGGCTATTCTTTCCAAAATGGGAACTTTAGATTTTCATTGGTAATTACAAATTGCACAGATTTCCAAGGTTTATGAAAAATTTAAATATACTACTGTGAAAATACATACTTGGTTAGTTGTCTACTCCCCATATCTTATCAATACAGTTAACTAATATCTAACATAACACGATATAAACAAAGGCCTCCTTTTTTCTGTTTCAAGGAGGCTCTGATTTTTCTTGATACACAGTTCAAGGATATTTAGCTTACAGATCTGTTTTAGGAAACTAAGCTGCAAGGGATAACAGTATATAGTGTTATTTAGATTTGTTTAAAGTTCATCCAAGAAAGGGATGTTTGGATATATACTTTTTACCAGAATATATGGAAAACATTGCAAAGAGATGAAAGGCAGTTACATTATCTCATTCATTAGAAACTACCAGTATAACTAAACATTAAAAATTCCAGGTTAAAATACTTAAGCATAGCTGTCTTAAGTCCCATTAGGGTAACTGTGATATTTAAGGGCTTAAATTTTAGGATACAGGATAAATTGCCTTTTTAAAACCAAGTATTTTATATAAGAGAACTATTTATTTTCAATTTTTAAGCTACCAAATAGGTGTGATATACTTTAGAAATGAGCAGATATTTGCCGGGATACTGGATATACAGTTCCTGCAGTCTTTCTTTGCATTTTTGAGGGTGTATTCTAACAGTGGAAGCATCTAGCATATCAGTGATCACACTAATTCAGAAACAAAGGGATTAATATTGGTTATGTTTTTTAATTTTAATTTTTCTATAAAGGGAAGCAGATGGAGTTTGTCACCCACCAATATATTTAAATGGATTTTGCTTAATTTGAATTTCAAGTAATCTTAATTTTTATTTCAAATAATTAGTTATACATTTAGTACATTACCAGTTTCTAAAATTCTCAATTTCATTGAGACAAGGTGTACTAAAATGTTTAAATAGCCTCATTCATTCTTACATTTTAACATTTCAGCAATCATTCTGGCTTAGAATAATTTGGTTCCATGTTATGACATACGCCCTTTGGCTTTAAAAACAAGCAAAAAAGCTCCCATTTTGTTAAACTATTTTATCAAATGGAATGGACTAGTCAGCACATCTAATGTACTTCTCATCAGTAACTCTCTTACCTTCTAACTACTGAGCCAGTCTCTCCCATGTATAAATGGTTCCCTGAGAGCCTTTGAAAGCCATATTATTCTTTCAGTCTTTTATCTCTTATTATTTTTTATTCTTGTACTTACCTTTTTCTAAATAGAGGCCACTTACCTAGTTCAGTGGCTTTTAGTTTAAAGATTCTCAGATCATATTTTAGTGTCTTTTAACTTTATAGTCCCAGAAAAGTACATTATTGTATGGTAATTTGTACTAGTGTACCACATGGAGCGAATTATCCTTATTACTTGATGAATGAACAGTCCTAAAATTGTAATATTTAACTGAAAGGAGTTTGAGATTTGAGGAATTGATAAACAGAAATAGATACTTTCATGCAGATACTTACTCTATGTTCACTCATCTGCGAAATGTGAAGTTATAATTCTGAAATCTACATCCAAGTGAGGGAGAATGTTTTCTAGATGTTAATATTAATTGGGGCGGGGGGCCTAGTAAAGTTTGCTTTGGAAGTGACCCAAAGTTGCTAAAAGGTGTTTTTTTCACTGTAAGTTATTGACATAAGATACTTTATTTATAATATATTTAGATTTTGAAAGTTACTGAGAGGAGAATATATAGAAACTTGATTTTCTTTTCTGAAGCAGTGAAACAAAATTGGAGGAAGCTCTGTTATAGTAAACATCTATGAGGAATATTTATAGCTAAACATAGTCCTACAGGCTTTAAGCTAAAATTGTCAAAATTTAAATTAAGTCATTCCTTGTTTTGCCTATACCAATTTTTATCTTTCAGTCGCTTGACAGAATGTGGTGACATTAGAGTATATTTTTATTTGGAAAGTCCTCAGCAAGACACTATTGCCAAAAGCAATAATGGTTCAGATTAAACAATGAAATGGAATTGAACCAATTTCTAGGTTCAACTAAGGAACAGACACTCTATGGATATTTCATTTTTAGATTATAAATATGTTGAGATTTATTAATGGGGAGTTAAGTCTATGTCACATTATGGGATGAAGACTCTTGGTGACATCATAGTTGTACTTTACTTCACAGTTAGATATTTCACTGCGTCATAATGATTATATTTTTATGATAGAAAAAAGTAGTAGATCCATGTCTTTA
>NW_017731959.1:716588-734436 GCF_001890085.2 Hipposideros armiger
AAAAAAAATATCTTTAAACTGGCCTTTATTACATGGTCACAAATAAAGTTACAGTTAGAAGGGATGGGCAGGGAAAAACTAGTTTTGAGTGTCTTTGAATAGAAACAAACATAAGACTAAGATATGGATTTTTTTTCCTCATTAAAATATCTTAATGCTTTATGAAAAAAAAAAAAAGAATGTCCCTAGTGTTCAAGTTCTTCTTGCTATACAAAAAGAACACCTAAGATCAAATTGCCAAGGATGTCCCATCTCATCACTCCTTTTAAACACCATTTTGGAAGTCCTAGCTAATGCAATAAGAGAAGAAAAGGAAATTAAAGGTATACAGATAGAGAAGGAAAAAATAAAACTCTTTTTCATAGATGACATAATTGTGCATGTAGAAAATCCAAAAGATTCAATAAAAAGAAAAAAACTCCTTGGAACTAATAAGCAATTAGAGCAAGGGTGCAGATACAAAGTTAATATACAACAGATCAAACTGCAACTCCAAGCATTGTATCTATTGATCATATCACCACCTAAAAATAAAGTATGTTTATGTTCCCCCTTCTCAAGAGATTTTTGTCCTAATAGCTTTCATTATGTAGAATGTGTTCAAGGAGAAAAACAATTTTTTTTTAAATTGAGGAGTTTTTATTGAATTAGGGAGGAATTTGAAAAACTGTAGCACTAGGTGGTTGGGAAAAAGGGGTTCCTTTAAATGGTCTCTTGAAAAAAAAACTAAACACTTCTTTCTGTGACTTTGCGTGACGCGTAGGTGAATGAGAGCCCTCCTGAGCATGGCCTACTAGGCCAGGGCCTGCCAACCACCACCAGCCTCACTCTGCCCTGCTTCTCCTTGTTTTGCTCTCTCTACTCCATTGACATTGAAATTCCAGGCCATGCTTCCTCCTGCCCTAGAGCTCTGGGACCTGCTTTTCTACTGCCTGGAAGACTCTCCAATTCCTAGTCTGGTTAGGGAGTATTAATCCTTCAGATCTGAAGTACAACCATCTCTTCCTCCAGGAAGTCATCCTTGAAAACCCTGGCCGGGTCAGAGTCCTGTTTTACTTTCTTAAAGTATCTATCTTGTGGTTTTTCTTCATTGCACTTAGTGGTTTTAATTTTACTTGCAATTAATAACAATAGCCAACATTTAATGATCACTGTGCTGGGGCTGTTCTAAGAACTTCATGGGTGTCTGCTCATTTGATTCTCCCAAGGCACAAAAAGTGAAAGAAAGTTGCTCAATGTCACACAGTTAGTAAGTAGTACAGGTAGGACCTAAACCCTGTCAGAGCTGACATCTTAACCATTCTGCTCCGCTCTCTCCCTCTGAAGTAAATAATATGTATATCCCTATCAGACTGTGAGCCCCTCAATGGTATGTATTCACTGTTATGAACTGAATTTTGCACACACACACCCCAAAAATGAATATGTTGAAGTTCTAACCTTCAGTGTGACTGTATTTGGAGATAGGGCCTTTAAGGAGGAACTTAAAGTTGAATGAAGTCATAAGGGTAGGGCCCTAATTCAGTAGCATTGGTGTCCTCATGTCTTAGTCTGTTTGGGCTGCCATGATAGAACACCATAGACTGGGTGACTTATAAACAACAGAAATTTATTGCACACAGTTCTGAAGGCTGAGAAATCCAAGATCAAGGCTCTAGCAGACATGGGATCTGGTGAGGGCCCACTTTCTGGTTCATAGATGGCTGTCTTCTCACTGTAACATCACATGGTACAAGGGGCAAGGGAGTTGTCTGGGCTTCTTTTATAGGGGCACTAATCCCATTCATAAGGGCTCCACCCTTGTGACCTAATCACCTCCCAAAGGTCCTATTTCCTAATACCATCACATTGGGGGTGAGAATCTCAACATATGGATTTTTTTTGGGGGGGAGGAGAACAAACATTCAGTCTATTGCACCTTGTAAAAAGAGGAAAAGACACCAGGAGTGTGCATGCAACAGAGGAAAGGCCACATGAGGGCACAGTGAGACAGCAGCCATCTGCAAGCCAAGGAGAGAGGCCTCAGGAGAAAATGACACTGCCAGCACCTTGATCTTGGACTTCCAGCCTCCAGAACTAAGAAAAATTAATTTCTGTTGTTTAAATCATCCAGTCAGTAGTATTTTGTTCTGTCAGCCATAGTAGACTAATACAGTCAGTCTCTTCTTGCTTGCCATTATATACTTTGTACCAAGCAGCATGTCTAGCACATAGTAAGTACTCCAAAAATATATATTCAGGCATCACCACCTTTTCTGGAAAGTCTTCCCTCACGCTTCTCCCTTCCCCGCCCCTGACTTGAGTGTCCCTTTTGGGTTTCAGTTGCTATACTGTACACTTGGTTCCGGAAGGATATGTTTTGATGTATAATTTCTTTCTAGAAGGTTAAATCTTTGAATTTAAAGATTTCAAAGGGGCTAGTCTTCAGGCCTCAGCACAGATGGCATACACTGACAAAGTTTAATCAATACTTGAGTGAATGCAAGTCTCCTGACCCTTACACATGAGCCCTGAATGGGGAGCAAGAAGACCCGAGTTCTAGGTTTTATGAGCCTCAAAAGTAATCATGGGGCCGGCCGAGGGGCACGTCGGTTAATTGCCTTGGGACACCAGCTCTGAGCAGTAGGGCCCAGGTTCGGATCCCACATGGGCCAGTGATGCTGCACCCTCTACAGCTAAGTTGATGAACAACAACTTGACCTGTAGCTGGGCTGCCGTGAGTCGCCGGCCATGGTGTAGGCTGCAGTGAGTCTGCAGTGGGCTCCTGTAAGCTACCATGAGTGGCTGGCAGCTGGCGTGAGCTGCCGCGAGCCACCATGAGTGGCCATCTAATGGCCAGCAAGCGACTGCCTCACCTGGGAAGAGCGCAGCAATCACAATACCAACATGGGCCAATGAAGCGATGTCCTCCACAACTAGACTGAAGAACAAAAGGACAGCAACTTGTCTGTTCCCCTTCCCCAATTCCTCAATGCTGTTCCCTCCCCCCAATTTCCCAAGAAAATCTTTTTAAAAAAAGTAATCATGGCCTTGGGTTAATCCAGAGATCAAAGACTGGAGAAAATCCTTTATGCTCTGAAAAGTACAGGGTCATTTTTATGTCTGTTATGAACACTTGTGCAGTTGAGCTGAGCTCCTGAGCCTTAGTCATCTACTTGGCTCTAGCCAGACTTCTTGCTGTACCTCAAACATTCTAAGCTCACTTCTGTCTCAGGGCCTTTGCACTTGCTACCTCTTCTGGGAGCACACTTACCACATGGCAAATATCTGGTCTTAATTTTCAGTGTGTACGCCAGAGTTGAGGCAGGTGATGATGACTTTGAGGAAGCAACTCAGTTTCAGGGCTTCAGGGAAGAGAAGAGTAAGGCTCTCTGGGTTCCCATCCAGGTCCCACTGTTCTATTAGTTCATTTATCCCTCTCAACAGTCTTGACAGTATTTACTATCATTATCCCCATTTTACAGATGAGAAAATTGAGGCCGAGAGATTAAGCAACTTGCCAAAGCTCTCACAACTAGTAAGTAGCAGGGCCAAGATATGAATCCAGACAGTTTGGATCCAGTGTCCAGCTACTTAACCACTAGGCTCTCTGCTTCTTGGTGTATATTAAAACTTAATTAACATAGGGGTCTGGCATGGGGTAGTTGCTCCATAAGCTACAGTTATTTCTCTACTCTTCTCAGACAGTTGATTCTCTTAATCTTGCAATCCAACCCCCAGAATGAAGCCGACAACCCTTCCTACTCCACCTTGCCAGAGCTCAGGGTCCCTCCCTTCATCTTCTCATGCCTGCACATGCTGGGTAGCTGGATTCCAGGGCTCTAGAGTAAGGCTCTCTGGGTTCCCATCCACATTAAACCATTTACTAGCTCTGTAAACAAGGGAATATTCATTCCTCCCTGGGTCTCAGTTTCCTCACCTGTAAAATGGGGACAATAACACTACAGTAAGTCCCCGACTTACAAACGAATTCCATTCCGGGAGAACGTTCGTAAGTCGGGTTCGTTTGTAAGTCCGACAGTGGGTCTTATACACCTTTGACACAAATATACAATGTAAAGCATAAAAAAACTAAACACACACACATAAATATTGTAAATAAACTATTTTTACTTTGACAGTTACCTTAAAATGGTGGTACAGTACAGTACAACAACTGGCATATAGGGGATTGTGTGGAGTGAACTGACAACAGTTACTAACTGGAGGAGGGAAGGTAGGTGGGAGATAGGGGAGCTGCTTTTCCTCTTCTGGACATCCTGGGCTCTGAGCACTGTACTACTGTACACTATCGTACTGTACAGTAAGCACACAGCAGCAAAACTGTGACAATGTCCAGCAGACACATGAGCTACTTCCGCGATTTGTTCGCATCTACAAATGTTCGTAATGTGGGGTCCGTTTGTATCTGTGAAAGTTCGCAAGTTGAATGTTCGTAAGTGGGGGACTTGCTGTACCTATGTCCTAGAATTATTAAAAAGATTCAGTGAGATGATGCATAGATGATGCAGAATGCTTTCCACTTTGCCTGGTCCATAAAAAGTGTTCCATAAATGGTAGCAATTATGATTAGGGCTTCTTGATGAGAAGCCTCCAATGGTCCTGAGGCTGTGAAATACACACCCAGCCACCTTTAGGGCCCATGTTGGGACCAGATTAACTCATTGTTTACAGAAAAGGCTGGCTGGGTGAGAGGACCCCTCACCTGATCCCACCTAGGACCTACTAGTCAAGTGCTTCCTAGAGGCAGTCTGGTTCAGGAATGATCTCTTGGGTCTGATAGGCCTGGGTCTGAATTCCAGCTGATTTCTCCTCAGGGTCTCATTTTATTCATCTGTTAAATAGGAAAGGAGCAGTGTGAGGAGTGATTAAGAATGTGGGTTTGAAACTATAATTATATATACATATAGTCATGGGATGTGGAGTAGAGTGTGGGAATGGAGTCAACGGAATTGTAATAGATAAGTATGATATCAGGAGTGGGAGGGCAGTGGATGGGGGAGAGGGGTTGTTACTTTGTGAGGGGTGAAAAGGATAACTATTGCATTGTTCTGTACACCTGAAACTAATATTAAAAAAATAAATTAATTTAAAAAAAAAGAATATGGGGTTGAATCTATTCCTTGCTCTGCCAAGGACCAGCTATATGAGCTGAATGTCTTCACTTCCATGCACTTTGGTTGTCTGTTCTAATGGGTTTTGTCATTATTCCTCTTCCTAGGGTGGCTGAGGATTCCCCAGGACCATGTGTGCCCACACTGGGGACAGTGTAGCTGTTAGGATGGAAAGCAGTGTATACCAATGGTTAGGAGCCTAGGTTCTGGAGGCAGACTGCAACAGGCCTAGTTCAAATTCTGCTCTTGCAATTATTTCCGGTGAGGTCTTAGGGAAATCAATTATCTTCTTTCAACTTCAACTTGTTTATCTGTAAAGTGAGAATAATAACAGTAAATATCTGATAGAGCTTGTTATGAGAATTCAATCAAATGATGCATGCAAAGCACTTAAAGCTGGCCTAGTTCAGTATAAGTGGCAAAGATTTCATGAGGGTGATTTTTAAAATATCCTTTTCTAGAATGCAAATACATTTGCCTAGCAGTTTGAGGAGCTGCAAATATGCGCTGAGTGCTGGAGCCTTCAAGATCAGACTTAAGTCCAAAACAAAAATAAAAAACAAAAAAACCCCCGCATTTGTAGATGAGGTAAACCAGGGCCAACGTGATCACATCAGACACCATCCCACATCTATAAGATCAACCCTACTTAACTGTAGTGTACCTTGAATGCTGGACTCACCAGGACAAGGTCGGAGTCCCAGCAATGCCCATACTCACCGTGGGACCTGAGACAAGTGACTTTACCTCTGACCTCAGAGGTTAACCCGGCATAGTAATCAGCTAGCCCTCACAGAGTTACTTAGAAAAAGTCAATGAGATGACGCACAAAGTGTGAGTGGTACACGGAAAGGACTCAGTAAGCGGAAGCTGCTGTTACTACAGCTACAACGCCTGTCTTTCCCCTACTTTTTGAGGGGTTTGTTCCGGCGGACCGGACCCTAGCCTTAGGCAGACTCCCTCCCGTTTCAGCTCCGTCTATTTGCCCCAGGCTCCTCCACGTCATGCCCTCTCCAACAGGGTCCTCCTGGGCCAACCCCCACTCTCACCTCCCAACCTACAGCTCCTCAGCTAGTCGCAGGGAAGGAGGAGCCAGACAACATTCCTCGGAGCCCGAGAGCTGAACAGAAGCGCAGTGACAGAGCCCTAACCGCCTGAAACCGTTGTGCCGGGCTCCCGCCTCCCGGTCCTCTGGTCAATTAAAATCGAAGAAGCAAGCCTTGGGACCAATCAGAAGTGGAAGCGGTGTAGCAATACCCGCCTTCTTAAAGCGCCCTTGCTCCTCATTGGATGTGTCAAGCGCGAACCCAAGGCTAAGCGGCTGAGAAGAGTGGGGCTAGCCAATCAGCGGTGCGCCCGCAGCGGGGTTGGTGGGAGAAGGGGGGCAGTTGGCCCTTGCAGACTCGCGCGGTGCGAGCTCGCAATGTGTCAGCCCAAAACCCTGCCTAGGCAGAAAGCCTGCTGGCCGGGATCTAAGCCCGGGCCAACTAATGGCGGGGCAGCGAAATAGGCCACTTTCTGTACGACGTAGTGGGGGACTGGCACACGAAGTACGCAGTTAATCCTGGCTCAACTGACAGTCGAGGTGTCAATAAACATTTGAAGCGCGAGTATCTAGACCATTCACGGGTCAAGGCACTGCCCCCTCTTGTGTCTTTCCTGTCCGAATACTTCCGGGTAAGGCAGGGTGCGTTCTGCAACCAATCAATCAGTGGTGGGTCAGAGCTGGAGGCAGGAGAGGAGAGCTGCCCATAGGCACCTGAAGGCTGGCTGGCTTTTGAGGGCCTTTCAGCCAATCACACATATCTCCACAGTTATGTAAGGGGCTGAGAGAAAGGTGAAAGGGTTTGTAACGAGAGCTACTCAAAAACAAGAAAGCGGTGGTATCCCTGAGCTCTTGCGAGGGGAGCCTCCAAGGCTATTCAGGTGAAGGAGGTTCAGGTCCCAGTCTCATCAGAGAAAGGGTGAGAGACGGCAAACTCCACAGTCAATCAGCTTTGGAGTTAGGCTGGAGGATGAGGTCTCCCCCTTAGAGGCCTGAAGCGTCAGTCCACAAACCAATCAGACTCACGGCGCGAGTTCCGCAACCAATCAGCTGCGGGCGCGAGGCAGTGGCGCTGTCCTAGGTGCCGCCCAGGCTATTGTGCACGCTCTGCAGGCAGGAGCCTGGAAAGAAGGTGCGGCCAGCGCCGCAGCCAATCAGCATCGGCCTGGGGATCCAGGCGCGAAAAGCGAGCTGTGCACGCGCCTGGGCCTCGCGTTCCTGGCCTAGCGCGCCTCCCCACTTTCTAACCGCCACTTGGGCTTGTGCCGCCCTTAGTGTATGCGAGGCTGAATGGGGAGAGGAACAGGGTCTGAGTTGGTGAGTGCTATGGTTTTTCTTATTCTTTTTCAGGCTTGGGCCTGGCCCAGGCAAAGCTGGGGCATGGGGGCTTGAGTGATCGCCGTGAGGGTCGGGAAGTGAGGGCTGAGGGGCTTTAGACCCTTGGGAAACTCTCTCTGTCCTCGAGAGGCTGGAAATGGGGCCTCCTGAACACCTTCGGGCCCAGGCTGGGCAGAGGCCAGGCCAGCATGTCCTATGAGTTGGTCCATGGTCCCTGAAGCCAGCCTGATTTGGAAGTGTGTTGTAGGGCAGTTGGAAGCCCTTGGAGCCCAGCGTGGGGCCATTGGCCATAAGGTATGGCCTGTGAACTGTGAGAGGTTGTCTGGGATCTGGTGACTGGAAGGAGAGGCTTGTGACTCTTCAGAGGTTATTGGGAGTTACTGGCCAACAGATGAAACTAGTGTGCACTTGAGAGCTTTCTGGGGTTTCTGAATCCAGCCTGGGCTGAGAGTGAGCACTAATGAGATCAAAAGCCCAATGAGAAGTTGTCAAGGGTCATTGCATCCAGGCTGTGCTGGGAACATGTGGCTGCAAGGCTATTAGGGGTCTTTGGACTCTAGTTCAGGTGCTCTTGGCAGATTTTCCAGTATTGGGTCCAGGTTGGACCATGTAGCCAGAAGGTTAGGCTCGTGGTCTTCTGAAGCTTCTGGGGAGTGTGTGTGTGTGGGGGGGGGGGGGGGGAGCGAGGGTCTCCAAATCCCAGCCAAGTTGTTTGCCCTCCATGAAGTATTATTGCCTTGTGGTGGCTCTAGACAGAACCAGGCTTGGGTCATGTCTGGGGCCTTTCAGTTCCTGTCCTCACCTCTTCCCCACATCCTTTCTGGTCACTCCCAGAAGACATGAGGCTATAAGCAGGGGGCAGGTGCATGGGTAAGATGGATGTCATACTGGAGCACAAAAAGAGATGTGTGAGATATGCTACTGTTTAGGAAATCACCCATGTTGTCTTTACCGAAGGTATTTTTATACTTATGGGGCAGGGTGTTGATATCTATATTCACTCAGCTTTTCCAGCTCTACATGTTATTAAAGCTTTCAGAGTGCTTTCATGTATACCTGGAGTTCTTAAACCAAGGATAGGGGAATGCAAAGGGGTGGTCTATGAGTGGATTTCAGGGGTCTATGAACTCTTGGAAATCATAAGAAAAACTGTATGCATGTTGGATTTGGGGGGTATGGGGCAAAAGCAGTCAAAGGACAATGATGGGCGTCAGAGCAGTCTGTGAATCCCCTGTCATTTATATGCAAAATGGCATAAAAGTCTACAATTTCCTGATGTAAGGAGTTAATTCTATGGGTTACATTTTCAAAGGAACAGTGACCCTCTAAAAGGTTAAGAAGTATTGGAATAAAGCAGGCTCCCATATTACTTATGAGGCCTGGGCATGACTAGAAATGGAGATTCGCCCTTTTCTTCCCACACCTGATGTTGGTGCACACTTCAAAGTATCTCACATATTAACTTGCATGTCCAAGCTCAGTTTACATGCCCCTCACACATAGTTAGAGCCTAGGCTGTTGCATCAGACCCACAGTCCACTCTCATGAATATCGATCTGGGCTTGAGGACCATGTAGACCCTGGAAGTGGGCCATTTGGGCTAGGAGTTCCAGGGTTCTGAGTTCCCAGAGCATAGTCTACAATTGAGGGGCACAGGTTCCAGGTGGGTACTTCCGAGATGACCTTGCACTCCTCAGCCCATGGGGAGGGACACAGCCAGAGGATGTCAGCATCAGGCCCTCTCCTTGGGTTTCAGGCAATACTGGTATTCAGTACTGGTCTTGGAAACAGCCCCTGTGAGGAAGTTGAGGGTCTTGGAAGAATTAGCCCATATTAGGGCTGAAGAAAAGGCCCTTCACCTTGAGGATGTAGCGCAGGGGTCGGCAAGCTGCGGCTCGCGATCCACATGCGGCTCTTTGGGTACATACGTGTGGCTCTGAAGTAAAATTGAAAATGAAAATAAAACTATCATAGTTTCATTTATAAAATTTTTAAAGGCTATTATTCACATAATGGTGATTTCATTTGTTTTATGGCTCTTGAATAATTTTTAAATTGTCATGAGGGACAGGATTGGCTCTTCTGTCTCAAAAGTTTGCCGACCCCTGATGTAGTGGAACCTAAGTTTTTTTACTTCTAGTCCAGTTATTTTTCCACTTAATCCACTTCTCTTCCAATTATGTCCTATGATAGGGTCTCTATGACCTAGATTCAGCTCATCTGGCTATAACTATATCTGGTTCTTGGGTTATTCAGAACATAGATTTAAAGGAAGAAAGAAATGAATTCACTCTGTGGTGTCTCTTCTCTAGTATATGTTGGATGTGCTTAACTAGAAAAAGTGAACATTTGAAAGTTTATGTATGATTTGGATAGTGACTGGTCTTATTCAATAGAAAATGCTGCGTGTGTGTATGTTTGGGGGGTGGGGGCGTTAACCACCTTAATTTGCGTAAAGAGATGCATTCCTGGGAAGAGTGGAAAGTTCACAGAATTTTTCTAAATTGAATCTTGTTTAACTTGACTTTGGAGGTACTCAATATTTAAAATAAGTGAGATAAAGGGAGAATATTTTTCACAAAACAAATAACCACTCCTCTAATTGGCCTATTCTGGTGGTTTAATTTTAATTATAACACTTGAAGAGAATCCATACTTGTATTGCTGTGTTGTTTTTATATCAAGCTGGGTTGTGCCTGAAGGGGCTCTTAGTCAAGCTTATCAGTAAGAATAAAAAATACCAGATTTCAAACTTTATTTAGTAATATGAGTATTATAAAGGCCTGAGAGGCAAAAATCATACCTCCTTTTCCCACATACTTCTCTTCCAATTATGTCCTACCTAATTTCGCCTACGCAGGCTTGCATCCTCATAACCTGTGGTTCCCTGGCTCTGCCCCTACTGAGTCAGCCTGAGAAGTGGAAGGTGGGCAAGGTTTCTGAGACTGGGGAGGGGGGACCTTTCAAGAATAAACAGCAGTGACCCTGTCCTTCCAAATCAAAGTGCTATTTGCTTCTGCTGTCAGTGCTCACTCAGTGCAATATGTCTTGGGCTGTGCAGTCAAGAATGTAGGGAGAGAGAAGGTCCTAGAGCAGCGGTTCTCAACCTTCCTAACGCCGCGACCCCTTAATATAGTTCCTCAGGTTGTGGTGACCCCCAACCATAAAATTATTTTTGTTGCTACTCTATAACTGTAATTTTGCTACTGTTATGAATCGTAATATAAATATCTTTTTGTTTTCCAATGGTCTTAGGCAACCTCTGTGAAAGGGTTGTTCGACCCCCAAAGGGGTCACGACCCACAGGTTGAAAACTGCTAGCCTAGAGAGTTATCAACCTAAAGGCTGAGGTGTAGAGGGCCCTAGAGATACCTCTAAAGAGACAGTCTCTAAAGGGATATCCTTAGGTGGGGTAGACACCAAGTGGGAGGCAAGATGGGGTTTCCCATTCTTGGGGGCTTTTGTTCACTGAATGGGGACTCCCCTTGCCCCTTCTGCTCCCTTTTAAATTTCCTAAAAGCCAATTGTCACTTCCTGTCAACTACATTTGGCTTACAGACGATGCTGCCCTTTGAGCACAATCCAACTCCCTTGATCATCAATGGGCAAACCACACCAGTGGGGGCGCTGAGTCACAGAAACATGATATAGGGCTGGGAGGTAAGGGGGACCACACTCCACTAGATGGTGATGTCATCATCCAGACCCCTGTACCTTTCCTTCTACATGTGGGGTTTCTCCCTCGTGGCTTTTCCCGCATATTCCGTATCTTCAGGGATTGTGTATTCCTGTGTTGGAGGATGTTTGCCTCTTGTATACATATCAGGGATTGGTGCTTTTATGTGTCCAGGCCAAATGACTTATATAGGTGTCTAATGAGTCCCTGGGTGTGGTGGTGGTGTGAGGAGTTAGAAATGGAAAACATTTCAGAGTAGCTAGTGAATACAGCTTACCAATTTGCATTTTCCCTTTCACTCTGACTCATCTTCCCCTCTCCCCACCCTATTATTGCCCCTCCACCAGCCCCACCCATTGGCACACCCTGTCTGATCTAGGAAGGGTTAACATCTGCTTGCACCCAAGCTAGAATGAAAGGTAAAGAGAAGGCATGTTAGGTGTGGAGAGGGAGAGTAGAAGGCTGGTCTGAACATTTTGGGGTTCTGGAGCCAAAGGAAGAAACATGAGTTTAGAGACATAATATTTGCGTCTAGGAGGGGACCAGGATCTAAGGGAGAAGCCTAGGGGGAACCAGACAGTCATCAGAGCAGCCTACCAATGCCTGACTTGTTTATCTTCCAGTTATTTATCGGGCATATATGATATGCCAGGCACATATCATACACTTATGATATGCTGCATTAATAAAAATTTGCCACAGGAGGAAGGATAATGGAATAAGAAACAGAAAAAGAAATTTGAGTTTCTCAGACCTCATCCTTTCCCCAGGTTAAAGTGCTAAAGTGTGAAAAGGGGAAATCTTTGAGGACCTTGACCCTTTGGGCAGGAAGTGAAAGAAACCCCGGAGTCCTGATTTCAGAGAAATGTCATTTGTCATCAACCCAAGAAAAGGAGTTTTTCTTTTCGAAGACCACCGCAGGCCCTTCCTGGGGTTGCCCCCTTCAGAGCATGATGGGAGGATCTGAGTCACTCACACACCCAGTCCCCAGTGGTGGCCCAGATGACAGTGGTCAGTCCCACATAGCAGTCAAGGCTTCCTAGTACCAAGCCAGACATGCTTTTGGCCCTCTTTTACTCTCTCCTTGGAATTCAGATGTTTGTCATTTTTACTTCTAGAGTAGAAACAGCTTCTAGCTGCTAGAGCTCTATTGACACCTCTAAGAAACAGAACTAATATTTGAATGATGCTATGTACTGACAAACCACTTTCATACTCATCATTTCATCCTCAACTCCACCTCCAAATGAGATAAGCAGAGGTTATCCCTATTTCATGGATGAGGTAACTGAGGCTCAGAGAGATGACTTGCCCCAAATGACTCAACTAGTAAATGGCAGAGATGAGACTCAAATGCAGGTCTGATTAGTTCAAAGTTCTTGTTGCCTCAGGTGCACTTCTTTGGCTCTAGAAGTTCATAAATGAAACAAGGAGACAGGAGGTTAGGAGGCAGGATGTGTGGTTTCTGGAAGTAGAGGAGGTAGTCTCCCCTGGGAAGATGAAGCAGAGCCAGGGGTATAAAACCACACCCCCTTCAGGGACACTGGCAGACTGATACTTGGGACACCCAATGGAAGACTGTGAGGTCAGGGGCGGGGCTAGCTGAGGGCTGGGGGCAGGAGCCCAAACAGCAGTTCAGAACATGCGGTGTCCAGGAGGAAGCTACAACTGGTGAGTGGTTTCTTCTCCCCAGCTGAGACTTCCCTCCCATTATACCCCTCTTTCTGTGTACTTCCTGCCAACCTGTAGCCCTCTTCCTGAGGTGTCCAAGTAGTAATCCTCCCTCCAACAAGGGTCCTTACCCATGGTGAGCCCAGACCTAGGAATATGCCTGCTGGGAACTGAGATACTTGGGTCTGTCTCTTTGTATCTGGGTTCCCAGTTCTCTTCTTAAAAGCCAATGTGGTGGTTTTGATGTGTGATAATCTGCCTTGTTGGGTTCTTTCTATTCTTCACTTTTGGCTTATGAAAAACAAAATTAAACCATCTCCTTATCTTAACCTTGAAAGGAAATAGCCTCTCCCTTTACAGTTCTCATTTCCCTTACTCTTGCTTCCTTGGAGGTCAGTCTTCTCCAAAACTTTTCTCCATCCTTGGGTCAAGAGCCTTCTCTCCTGTGGCTTTAGCACTTGCTCTCTTAACTCACTGGATGGGAGTCTTTGGTCCCTTCCCGTTCCTTCTCTGAGGTTGTGTTCTAGAAGCTTCAGCCTCAAGAAAACATTTGATTGATGCCTTAGAGCCTGCCCTCCTGCAGCTATGACCCCTGTCTTGCTGCCCTTTCTGCCTCTCAAGACCCTCAGCTCCACGTGATGGGCTTGTGTGGAGGACATGCTAGCTCTTTAAACTCTCCCATGAAACTGTGTCTTTCTCCATCCCTAACTGCTAGAGCTGACTGGGTCTGGTGGTGTTCTCTTTGTCTGAAATGAGGACAGCCTGGCATACTCAGAGGTCTTTCCCTGCAGTGGGGCTCAGAGAAGCAAAAGCACATGTCTGCTATCCTTTCAGTCAGATTTCCCATTGACAGCATCCATCTATACTAGTCTTAAACCCACTACTTGATATAGTTGTTAACTGCCAGGTCCTTGCTCTTTTTTTTTTTAAAGATTTTTATTGGGGAATTGGGGGGATGGGAACAGTGCTGGGGAATTGGAGGAAGGGGAACAGACAAGCTGCTGTCGTTTTGCTCTTCAGTCTAGTTGTGGAGGACGTTGCTTCACTGGCCCAAGCTGGCACCATCATTGCGCTCCGCTCCTCCCGGGTGAGGCAGATCAGTCGCCGGACTCTGGACGGCTGCTCACTGCGGCTGCTGGCCTCTCACGCTGGCTGCTGGCTACACACGGTAGCCCATGGCAACCCACCGCCACAGGGGCTGCAGACTACGCCGTCACCGGCGACTCAGGGCAGCCCAGCTCCAGGTTGAGCTGTTGTTCAGCATCTTAACTGTGGAGGGCAGTGTCACTGGCCCTCACATGTGGGATCCGAACCGGGGCTCTCTGGCGTCCCAAGCCAGTTCCTAACCATCCCTCCACTTGGCCGGCCCGGTCCTTGCTCTTTAAGTCCTGAATTTGGTCTAATTTCCATTCTCTTGCCACCCAACCCCCACCCCCTGGCCTCTATTATAGTTCTAGATAACCTGAGGTCCTCTCTTAGGTTAGTTTATTTGCTCCATTCAGGACTGAGCTCTGATCCAGAGCCAACAACTCACTCTTTCTCCCCTCACCTCCACAGGCTTGAGAATATGCTGTTCCTCCTTCCTCTTTCCACCATGGATCTCACACTGTGGCCTTTCTCTCAGAACCTCTGAGATTGGTACCCAGGCAAGGCATAATGCCCCTGTCCCCGACAAGACTGCCTAGCCCCTATGGCTCTGATCGACTGGTACGGCTAGCAGCCAGGCTCCGGCCAGCACTATGTGACACCCTGATTACTGTGGGGAGCCAGGAGTTCCCTGCTCACAGCCTGGTGCTGGCAGGTGTGAGCCAGCAGCTGGGCCGCAGGGGTCACTGGTCTCTGGTGAAAGGAATCAGCCCTTCCACCTTTGCACAGCTTCTGTACTTTGTTTATGGGGAGAGTGTAGAGCTGCAACCTGGGGAACTGGAGCCCCTTGAGGAGGCAGCCAGGGCCTTGGGGGTGCAGTCCCTGGAAGAGGCATGCAGGAGGGCTCGAAGGGACAGGGCTAGGGTAGAACTGAATCCAGGGCTGAAGGAACTTCAGGAGCCAGAAAAACACACAAGGGATTCTGAGAGAGGAGTGGGAGGTCTTGGAGAACAGGGACCAGGGAAGTTTGTTAGACCTGGTGACAGAGAACAGGAGATGTTGCATGAGCACAGGCCATCAAGAGAGAGCCCTGAGATGGCAGAGGCAACGCAGGAGGGCCAGAGGGAACAGATGAGATCAGAGGAGAAGCTCAACCAATTCCCTGTTGGCTACAGGGGAGTAGACGGAAAGCAAGGAATGATCATGTGGGTGAGGGAGAGTCCAGGGGGGTCTGAGGGAAGTCTGGGGGAGTTCCCTGGCTCCCTTCCCCCACCAGGTTCCCTCCAAACCAGCATCACCCCTAGGCCCCGGTGGGCTGAGGCCCCTTGGTTGGGCGAGGGCCAGCCTGCCCTGTGGAGCATCCTGCTATTGCCACCCAGATATGGCACTCCCTTCTCCCATAGCACCCCCATCACTGCAGCCTGGCAAGAGGTCTGGCCTCAGGACCAGAGGTGAGTTAAGGGCCTAATGGAAGCCTGGTTGGGAGGGAATGGCTCAGGAGAGGCAGTGGTGATGGGTGGAAGGGTACCACATCTCTTAGCTCTATTGTACATTTCCTGAGCTGGAGACAGGACAAGAAGCTCCCACCCACAGGGGAAGCCAAAGCCCAGCCCTGGAGAAACACCTCCCCCTCCAGGAAGGGATCGGTCAGGACCCCAGGTTTTGCCAAGGCGGTAACTCTTCCCCACCCCACCCCCAGGATCCCACTGTCCCTGAACCTCCACAAAGGGCTCTGGAGCCAGAACCAGTTGGCCTCCTCCAGCCCTACCCCAGGTAAGTCCCTCACTGTCCTGCATGAACCCTGTCACACTGTCTCTGCTGGGGCTGGGACCGCAGGAGTCCAGCCTGAGCAGGACTCCTACTTCACTATGCTCCCTCCAGGTTCCCTTCACCAGGGCCCCACACAGCTCAGCCCTGGGATGGAAGAGTCTGATCAGAGGCACACAGGTGAGTATGGTGAGGGCGCTTTTGCCTCAGCCCCACTGTAGCATGATGTCTTGCCTGGGTGTTCCAGTGATCTGGTTCTGGGATTCCCAGCCCTGCCCTCTTTTGCATTCTCTTTCCCCACAGGAGCACTTGCAACCTGTGTGGGCCGTGTGGGCACAGCAGGCTGCCCATCACACCAACATCCTCCCCCTACCCCTCCTGCTCGATCTCGGCCAAAGCCCTATTCTTGTTCTGTCTGTGGAAAGAGGTTTTCACTCAAACATCAGATGGAAACACACTACCGAGTCCACACAGGTATGGGCGCATGGTGTGTGTAAACTGTCTGCTTCTCTCCAAGCATCGGTCTGCCCGCCCCTAAGTCCCTGTGTGTGCCTGGTTCTCGCACAACTCCCTTGCCCAGTCGCGCCAATCTACCCTTAGGTCAGCCTTCACCCGCTTCTTTCCTTCACCAGTCTTACCCTCCACCCTCCCTAGGAGAGAAGCCCTTCTCCTGTAGCCTCTGTCCCCAACGCTCCCGAGACTTCTCTGCCATGACCAAGCACCTGCGGACACACGGGGCCGCACCCTACCGCTGCCCTCTGTGCGGCGCAGGGCGCCCCAGCCTGGCCTCCATGCAGGCGCACATGCGCGGCCACTCACCTAGCCAGCTCCCGCCCGGATGGACCATTCGCTCCACCTTCCTCTACTCCTCCTCCTCCTCGAGGCCATCCCGGGCCTCGACCTCTCCCCTGTAGGCCCTCTTCCACCTCCACCTGACGAGATGTCGGTAGTTTATTTGGCTTCAGTCAAAGAATGAAAGAAGTAAAGAATGAAAGACGGGCAGGCGGGCTGGCTAGGCTTCTGACCCGGCGCCGCGGCTTTGGCTGCCTAGCAAATTCGCCTCTAAGAAGCGCCGCAGGAAAGGCGCTGAGAGCTCTCTCCCAGATCACCGCGGGCCGCAGAAGCCTGGGCGGGCCAGCGATCCCGTGTCGGGTGAGGGCAGTGAAGTTTGCACAAGTGAAGGTTCACTGTGTGGGGACTGTTGATTTCATCACCAAAATAAAGCGTTTCCTGTGACTTTCTCAGGACAAGAAAGCCGAGTCCAGACTTTAGTCAGTAGCCGGGGTGGGGGTGGGGATCCGCAGCCTGGCCCCTAGTCCTGTAGCGGCCCCTGGTGGCCCTGCGCCTGCACTTCCGCGCGGCGGCCACCTTCTCCATCTCCCGGGCCTCCCTGTTCTTTCCCGGCGGCAGTGGGCCGCGAGGGCTCGGTGTCCAGGCAGACTTAGCAGCAAGCCCTGTGGGGGAAGGCTGTGAAAACCCAAGTTACTGTCCCTACCACGGCAAGCAAAGTCGTGCGGAGTCTGAGTCTGGGGGCCCGGGGCTCGAGAGGAACGCGTGATCCGCCCTGCTCTCCGTCACCCGCCTCCTCTCGTTGAGCAACAGGGCCGCAGGGCCGCGGCTTCTACGGCAATTTTCTTGCACGCTGTACGGAAAGGCGGCCGGGTTATACTTCTAACTGAGACTACCCCTTGACCGCCGCCCCTTGCTCAGCCCACACCTCCTGGAGTCGCGAACTCTATTACCCAGTGTCTCCGGGGTTCTGAGGTTCCAAAGCCCCCTGCACACTGGGAGTGGTAGTTCATGCGTGCCGAGGGCCTAGATAAGAACGATAGGAAGAGTCTGGAGGGGAACCACAACTCCCGGCGGCCCGGGAGATGGCTTTCTTTCTGGGGCCGGTCGGGACCCCATAGTCCCAGCTCTCGCGGCCCTAGCTCCCGGCGGAAAAAGCGAAGCGTCCGGACTACATTTCCCTGAGGCCCCTGCGCCTCACCCCTCTCCGACCGCGACGCGAGGTCTATGCTTTTCAGGCGCGGTCTAAGGTGACGGCCGACCGGCCTCGGACTCCCGCTCCCGTGGTGCCCCGCGCGTGACCGACCCAGCCCCCGGCTCCCGCCAGCCCCGCGGCGGCGCTGCTTGTTGTCGTGAGCCGCA
>NW_017731959.1:734641-737864 GCF_001890085.2 Hipposideros armiger
CTGGCTCCGCGCGGGGCCGCTTCCCGGGTCGGCCGCGGGGCTCCGGCGGGGGCGGGGGCCGCGGCGGACGGGGCAGCGGGGCCGAGAGAGTGCGGGTAGCTCTGCGGCGCGGCGGCGGCGCGGCAGGGCCGGGCGGAGCCGAGCCCGGGGAGGACACGGCCCTGCTCCGTTTGCTGGGGCTCCGCCGGGGCCTGCGCCGGCTCCGCCGCCTGTGGGCCGGCCCGCGCGTTCAGCGGGGTCGAGGCAGGGGCCGGGGTCGGGGCTGGGGCCCGAGCCGGGGCTGCCTGCCGGAGGAGGAGAGCAGTGACGGGGAATCCGACGATGAGGTGAGACAGTCAGAGGCGTCCCCAGCGCCGGGCGGGGCGGAGGCCGGGGGCTTCCAGGGGTCTGGGTGGCCCCGAAGAATGACGTGGGGAAGCGGGGTCCACAGGGCCCCTGCGGAGGAAAAGGGCCTTGGAAATAGGCATGGGAGGTGGTAGGCTGCACGGAGCTGTCGGTGGAAGGGGCCTCTGCAAGTGGGTAGAGAAGCCCGAGCTGCAGCTGGGCACTTGGGCCCGAGGTGGGTCCTGCTGAAGTGTCCTGGGCTGATCCTTCTTGGTAGTTGGCAAAGCTAGGGCAGTAGAGGTTTGGGCGAGAAGGCTAGGGGGACTGCATGCCCAGCCAGTGGTGGTTGACAGCAGCAGCGAGGCTTTAGAGGACTCAGACTAAGGCTCACTGGGTTCTTACCTGTAAGCTGCCCCGCCCAGCCTCATAACCTCTGACACAGCCCTGGTTTCACCAGTGTGCCCCCATTTCCTCTTCTGACCTAAAGAGGAGAGAGGGTAGAATGGTGGAGGGCTTCCTCTTAGGGGCATAGGTTGAAGAGAAATGGAATGAAGGCTGAGACTGGGCACTCTGGCAGGTCTGAGTTCAGCTCTGGATTTATCCCCAGCCTCAGAAAAGGCAGGAAGGTGTGGGTTGCATTACTAAGGAGTTTGTAGCCACCTGAGGGCTCAGAATGGATCCTAATTTGATAAACCATTTGATACACACGCACACACACATACCATGGTTGGGTGGCCCTATTCCCATCTTCATTCAGGAAGAAACTACGACCTGTGAGGATGTAAATGGAGGTCCCACTTTTTTCCTAAATTGGAGTATGAGAGAAGCTGAGGGTAGTGTCTCCTGCATGGCCTGAGAAGACCCTGTTCTGTTTCCTTTTGGACCAGCAGGCAACTGATGGCTGTGCTGGTGTGGTCTGGCATAGGAGATGGGGGTTCAAAATGTCCTGTTTCCATCCCTAGGGAGAGACCCTGTTTTCTACTCCCTTTCACCTTCCAGTCTTCGGTTCTTTTGTAAATAGGAAGGGGTATATTAAGGGGGAAGCTGGGGATAGTCCTCGATACATGAGTCTCAGGTGGAACTAGGGCTTTGGCACTGACTGCTGTTTCTCCCCTCCACCCTTGGTCCCCTAAATCAGGAGTTTCAGGGTTTTCATTCAGATGAAGATGTGGTCCCCAGTTCCCTGCGCTCTGCGCTCCGGTCCCAGCGAGGTGAGTGATGGGGAAACTCTACCTCTATAGCTTTACAGGAATGTTATTCTCACTCTTTTTGTCAGCTCTTCCCTGTTCAATTAGAGTCTCCATCAGTTACTGAGTATGTTCTCTGTTCAAAGCCAAAGCTAGGCTGGGCTGTGGGGGAAACAGACAAGTAGGATTAGTCCCCGCCCTCCTGGAGCGCCTTCCTCAGCCTGCAGGGCTAGCTTGACCCATCTCCCCACACCTATTCTCCTTTTAGGTCGAGCCCCCCGAGGTCGGGGCCGCAAGCATAAGACGAGCCCCCTTGCACCTCCTCGCCTAGTCGATGTGGCTCCTACCCCCACAAAGACTCCTGCCCGGAAACGGGGAGAGGAGGGCACAGAACGGATGGTGCAGGCACTGACTGAACTTCTCCGGCGGGCCCAGGCACCCCCAGCCCCCCGAAGTCGGGCATGTGAGCCCTCCACCCCCCGTCGGTCTCGGGGGCGGCCCCCAGGAAGGCCAGCAGGCCCCTGCCGTAAGAAGCAACAAGCAGTAATGGTGGCAGAAGCAGCTGTGACAATCCCCAAACCTGAGCCTCCACCCCCTGTGGTTCCAGTAAAACACCGAACTGGCAGCTGGAAGTGCAAAGAGGGGCCTGGCCCAGGACCTGGGACCCCCAAGCGTGGAGGACAATCTGGGCGAGGAGGCCGTGGAGGCAGGGGCCGAGGCCGAGGCGGGCTCCCTCTTGTGATCAAGTTTGTTTCAAAGGCCAAAAAAGTGAAGATGGGACGCTTGTCCTTGGGACTTGAATCAGGTCAGGGTCAAGATCAACATGAGGAAAGCTGGCAGGATGCCCCCCAAGAAAGAGCTGGATCTGGACAGGGAGAGGACCCCTGCTGGAGCAAGGAGCAAAAGTTGGAGGAGGAGGAAGAGAGGGAGAAAGAAGAAGAGAAAGACGAAGAAGAGGGGGAAGAGAAGGAAGAGAGAGCTGTAACTGAGGAAGAGATGATGCTAGCCAAGGAAAAGGAAGAGGCAAAGCTGCCCTCACCACCCCTGACTCCTCCAGCTCCTCCCCCTCCTCCTCCCCTCCCCTCCCCCTCAACATCTCCTCCATCCCCATTTTGCCCTCCACCACCCTCAGTGACCCCTCCGCCCCCACCATCCCCTCTACCGCCTCCTGCCCCAGAGGAGCAAGAAGAATCCCCATCTCCTGTGATCCCAGCTACATGCTCTAGGAAGAGGGGCCGGCCTCCCCTGACTCCCAGCCAGCGGGCAGAACGGGAAGCTGCTCGGGCAGGGCCAGAGGGCACCTCTCCCACTCCAACTCCTAGCACCACCACAGGAGGCCCTCTGGAAGACAGCCCCACTGTGGCCCCCAAAAGCACCACCTTCCTCAAGAATATCCGACAGTTTATTATGCCTGTGGTGAGTGCCCGGTCCTCCCGTGTCATCAAGACACCCCGGCGATTTATGGATGAAGACCCCCCCAAACCCCCAAAGGTGGAGGTCTCACCTACTCCGCGGCCTCCCATTGCCATCTCCCCACTCGCCCCCCAGGAACCAGCACCAGCCCCTTCTCCACCATGTGCTCCAACTCCCCTACCTACTCCAGTCCCACTCCCTGAAAAGAGACGGTCCATCCTAAGGGAACCCACATTTCGCTGGACCTCGCTGACCCGGGAACTGCCCCCTCCTCCCCCTGCCCCTCCGCCTCCTCCCCC
>NW_017731959.1:737950-887899 GCF_001890085.2 Hipposideros armiger
CCCCCACCCCCTGCCCCTGTCACCCCATCCAGGAGGCCCCTGCTCCTTCGGGCCCCTCAGTTTACCCCAAGTGAAGCCCACCTGAAGATCTATGAATCGGTGCTTACTACTACTCCTCTTGGGGCCCCTGAAGCCCCTGAGCCAGAGCCTCCTCCCGCTGATGAATCTCCAGCTGAGCCTGAGCCACGGGCAGTGGGCCGCACTAACCACCTCAGCCTGCCTCGATTTACCCCTGTGGTCGCCACCCCTGTTAAGGCCGAGGTGCCCCCACCTGGGATTCCAGCTCTGAGCAATGGGCAGCAACCTCAGGCTCAGCTACAGCAGCCCTTACAGGCCTTGCCAACCCAGCTGCTGCCCCAGGCACTACCACCACTGCAGCCACAGTTACAGTTGCAGCCACAGCCACCACCACAGCAGCCACCACCACTGGAAAAAGCCCGGATTGCAGACCTGGGTTCCTTACCACTGTCTGGTGTAGAGGAGAAAATGTTCAGCCTTCTCAAGAGAGCCAAGGTGCAGCTATTCAAGATTGACCAGCAGCAGCAGCAGAAGGTGGCGTCTTTGATGCCGGTAAGTATGCTTTGGCTAGGCCCCCGCACCCAGTCATCCAGCCTCAATTCTCGGCAATCCTTTAACCTGCCTCCCTAGACATCCTCTAGAATTGCAGGGAACCGTCAGAGCCAGTCCTTCCCCTATACCCCAGCTCCCTGCGTTCCTTCCTTGGCCTCATCTTTCCTCACTTTTCCAGCCTCTGACCCTGTTTATTATTCTCCCACCAGCCAAGCCCTGGAGGGCAGATGGAGGAGATCATGGGGACTGTCAAGCAGATCTCAGATAGAGGCTCTGTCAGGTCTGAAGATGAATCGTTGGAAACTAAGAGAGAGAGACCATCGGTATGGAGTGGGAGGAGGGCCCTCTGAAGAAGGCTGGTTACAGGAGCACAAGCAGCAACTCCCCACATGTATTACTGGTTTCTCCTCCCCCAGGGCCCCGAGTCCCCTGTGCAAGGCCCACGAATCAAACACGTCTGCCGTCATGCTGCTGTGGCCCTGGGTCAGGCCCGGGCCATGGTGCCTGAAGATGTCCCCCGCCTCAGTGCTCTCCCTCTCCGAGATCGGCAGGACCTCGCCACAGAGGGTAGGGTGGGTGTGCTGTGGGGAGATTTGACAGCTGTGTGAAATCTGGGGGCAAGCAAATGTACCAAGAGCTGTGAGCTGAGTGGTGTGCTTGGAGCTAAGTGGATAGTGGGTTGGAATACATGCTAGGTCTTAGACAAAGTGGGTCTAGGGGCACGTGGAACCTGAGCACTGTCGGAAAGTGGTGACCAGAGGGCCAATTGAATGAGGTCTAGGAAAGAACAGGGAGATGAGGTAAAAGGCCTGGTGGCTTTGTGGCTCCATCCCTTCCTCTCTGCTGCACTAGATACGTCATCAGCATCTGAGACGGAGAGTGTCCCATCACGGTCACGGCGGGCAAAGGTGGAGTCAGCAGGGCCTGGGGGAGACTCAGAGCCTGCAGGGTCTGGAGGGCCCCTGGCTCATACACCCCGGCGCTCACTGCCCTCCCATCATGGCAAGAAGATGCGGATGGCACGGTGTGGACACTGTCGGGGCTGCCTGCGTGTGCAGGACTGTGGCTCCTGTGTTAACTGCCTGGACAAGCCTAAGTTTGGGGGCCCTAACACCAAGAAGCAGTGCTGTGTGTGAGTAGTTGGGATGCAGCCTCCATTCCCACCCATGGTTGTCCATCACCCAGGCCTCCTGCCCCTCCATAGCAGTGGGGTTGGCATCCTTGTGGAGAGCTTCCTCTCTTCCCCCAGACCACCAGTCCCCTACCCTGGTGACGTGCTGCTCCCCTCCCCAGATACCGGAAGTGCGACAAGATAGAGGCTCGGAAGATGGAACGGCTGGCTAAAAAAGGTAATAAGTTTTGAGGAACGTTTCTTTCCACAATCTTATTTAGACTTGTGGGATGAGGAAACCCTGTTTTCTCGGCTCACCTCCCCTTTGCAGTCCACCACCTTTGTTTTCTTTGCCATCATGTGCTTTTGTATCTCTCTCACACTTGTTCCCTTTGCCCTGCTTCTTTCTGGCTTTTCTCCATCCCAATGTCCCATGTCCCTGGCTGAGCGCAAATCCTACTAAGTCCCCTGTTCCCACAGGCCGGACGATAGTGAAGACGCTGTTGCCCTGGGATTCCGATGAATCTCCTGAGGCCTCCCCTGGTCCTCCCGGCCCACGCCGGGGGGCGGGAGCTGGGGGGCCCCGGGAGGAGGTGGTGGCCCCCCAAGGGCCCGAGGAGCAGGACTCCCTCCTACTGCAGCGCAAGTCTGCCCGGCGCTGCGTCAAACAGCGACCCTCCTATGATATCTTCGAGGACTCGGATGACTCGGAGCCTGGGGGTCCCCCTGCTCCCCGGCGTCGGAACCCCCGAGAGAATGGTGCGAGTTGCTTGTTGCTTCCTCTGTCAGTCAGTCGTGTGTCTTTTATGTGAGGGGGCGGGGCTCTGACCCTGGGCTCTTTTAGTGTGATGGAGAAAGTAGCTGAGTGCAAAGAAGGAGGGAGGTAGTCTTAGGGGGACAAGGGGAGCTGGTGTGAGAGATGTTTAGTAGATGATTCAGCAAGGCCTAGGGGTCACTCCAGTGGACCTTGGTTGGTTAAAGGCCCTGGGGATCCAGGTAACATTTGGGAGTTGTAGAAGAGGGGCAATGGGACAGGGAAGAGGGGGAACCTCACTGCTCGTGTGTCTTGCCTAGAGCTGCCAGTGCCAGAACCTGAGGAGCAGAGCCGGCCTCGCAAAGCCACCCTGCAGCCTGTATTGCAGCTCAAAGCCCGAAGGCGCCTGGACAAGGTCAGCACGGCCCCACACCAAGAACCCTGAGCCCTGTGGAAGGCATGGCTCCCGCCCTCCAGGAGCTTCCTGGCAAGTCAGGGTAACGGGCTCACCTGAGTGCCGTGGTGTGTCCACACCAGAAGACAGGCCCTGAAGGGTGAGGCAGGCCTGTCCTTCTGGAAAGCAAAGGACCTGGGCAAAAGACAGTCGGGACTGCAGGCTGGGGGAGAGGGCAGTGAGGAGAGAAACCTGCAGTGGTGGGGCGGGCAGCCTTCTGACCACCACCATCCCTCTCTAGGATGCTTTGGCCACTGGTCCTTTTGCTTCTTTTCCCAATGGCTGGACTGGAAAACAGAAGTCACCTGATGGTGTGCACCGGGTCCGTGTGGATTTTAAGGTATGGTGTTGGGAGGGTGGCAGGGACTGTGGTTGGAAGAAGCTTACTGTGTCTGAGAAGCCAGGGCTTTAAAGATAGATCTGACCTGTGCTCCTGACTGCTCTCTGATCCTGTGTCCTCCCTTCCCTCAGGAGGATTGTGACCTGGAGAACGTGTGGCTGATGGGAGGCCTGAGTGTGCTCACCTCCGTGCCAGGAGGGCCACCTATGGTGTGCTTGCTGTGTGCCAGCAAAGGCCTGCATGAGGTTGGATCCCCGGCTTTTTTCACAGGCCGCAAGTCTCCATTAGGACTTACTGCTTGATTTCTCGGGCCCTCTCAGTAGGGTCTCATGCCCTGGCCTCTTGGCCTCACACTGTGCCCATCGTTCACTCTTCCACCCCCAGCTGGTATTCTGCCAAGTCTGCTGTGACCCTTTCCACCCATTCTGCCTGGAGGAGGCTGAGCGGCCCCTGCCCCAACATCATGACACCTGGTGCTGCCGCCGCTGCAAGTTCTGCCACGTCTGTGGACGCAAAGGCCGGGGATCCAAGGTTTGGACACAGGAACCATGGGGGTGGGTGGAAACATGGAGGAGAGGGGTATCTCTGTGCCAGTAGGTCCTACCATTGCTGTCTTTCTCCAACATCCAATAGCACCTCCTGGAGTGTGAGCGATGCCGCCATGCTTACCACCCAGCCTGCCTGGGGCCCAGCTACCCAACCCGTGCCACAC
The DNA here is from genome assembly GCF_001890085.2 of Hipposideros armiger. NCBI lineage: Eukaryota > Metazoa > Chordata > Mammalia > Chiroptera > Hipposideridae > Hipposideros > Hipposideros armiger. Next base: position 741,892 of record NW_017731959.1, read on the forward strand.
GCAAACGGCGCCATTGGGTGAGAAATGAGGCCCATACGCCTTGCTTTGGAGTTCTAATTAATGCCACCCCCACCCCCAGTCTTGCTGTAGGCCAGGACTCTCACGGGGAGGGGAAGGTTTGGAGGTCCTTTTGAGAGTTTGACAAGCATAACATTTTCTCGAGAACTTCACATAGACAAGATCTGTTTGCAGAATTTGCATGTAATGTTTTCAGGGCCTCATGGATTCCATAGTCTCAGGCTCAGAATCCCTTGCTCTGGCTTTCCCAGTCTCCCCATTGCCAATCTCCCCACTTCATTCCTTTCCTGTTCTGCTTCTCTTACCCGTCCTTCCTCATCTGTCGCCTGCCTACCATCCACCCCTCTTTGCCCATCCTGCCCGCACACTGCTCCAGCCTGGTGCCTGGCTCTGCCCTTAAATGTTACCCTGTCTCCCTCCTCCGCAGATCTGCTCAGCCTGCGTGCGCTGTAAAAGCTGTGGGGCGACTCCAGGCAAGAACTGGGACGTCGAGTGGTCTGGAGATTACAGCCTCTGCCCCAGGTGCACTCAGCTCTATGAGAAAGGTGGGGACCTGGCAGGGTTCCTGGGCCCTGGGGGTCCACCGGGGTGTGGGCCAGGCTCCTGCACAGGCAGTTAGAACAAGCTCGTGTCTAGTGGCTTTCCACCCTCTTTTAGCTATGGAACTTTTTCTTCTGTTTAGAGTACTCTTCCATAGAAGCCTAGCCAGTACATAAAGTAGGGGAACACAGCCTCTCTGAGGGCACTGGAAGTGGAGGACCTGGGACCTTACCCTTGTGATGGTCCCTGAGATGCTTCCTGGAACCTCAAGTCTCCACTCAGCACTTTGAAAAACTGGGCTTTCCTCATTTATCCAGGCAGCATTTTTAGCAAGGCCCTATTCCTTGTGAGGCGTCGGGGCTACAGGGTTACAAAACAGTCTTTATCTTTAGCCATCTTTTTGGGAAGGGTAGGGCATAATGGAGGCAGCCTGTGCAGCAGTCAAGGGATGGCATTCCCACCCCCCACCCCTACGAGAGACTCTGAGGGGCAGGTAGTGGCCCCAGCCCCTCTGACTTGCCCTCTTTCCTGTACCTTCAGGAAACTACTGCCCGATCTGCACACGCTGCTATGAAGACAACGACTATGAGAGCAAGATGATGCAGTGCGCACAGTGTGACCACTGGGTACACGCCAAGTGTGAGGGGCTCTCAGGTGAGTGGGTGGAGTACTGGGATGTGACCTCACCCCTGCAGGAACCCCTGTCCTACTCCTCACCGCAGACCTTCAGAGCACAGGTGGGCTAAATGTCCTTGGCGACCTAGGGGCTGCTGAGAGCCCTCACATCCTTCTGAACCATTTTCTCCTTTCTCGCCCTGGCTGTTCTAGATGAAGACTATGAGATCCTTTCGGGGCTGCCAGACTCGGTGTTGTACACCTGTGGACCGTGTGCTGGGGCCACACCCCCCCGCTGGCGAGACGCCCTGAGTGGGGCTTTGCAGGGGGGCTTGCGCCAGGTGCTCCAGGGCCTGTTGAGTTCCAAGGTGGTGGGCCCTCTGCTGCTGTGCACCCAGGTCTGGAGGGCTCGGGCATCAGGATGGGGTAGGGCCAGACCCAGCACCAGCCCTGCTGACTTCCCCTCTTTGCAGTGTGGGCAAGATGGAAAGCAGCTGCACCCAGGGCCCTGTGATCTACAAGCTGTGAGTCAGCTCTTTGAGGCAGGCCACTACAAGTCCGTGGTGAGTGGGACACTCAGAGGAACAGGTGGGTGCCAGGAGGAGAGGGCTGGGATTGGGGTGGGGCTTGGATCCTGACAAACCCCCTTACAGCACAGCTTCATGGAGGACATGGTGGGTATCCTGATGAGGCATTCGGAAGAAGGAGAAACCTCAGAGCGCCGGACTGGAGGCCAGACGAAGGGGCTCCTACTGAAGGTGAGCTCTTTGGGAGATGCCTGTAGGGTGGCCTGAGTGGTAGTGGGGAGGAGAGAGTGAGTAGGTCCTTCAGACCTTGCTCCTGCCAACTCTCCTGAGGAAGCTACTTCTCATTCTGTTACTTACTCCACAGCTGCTAGAATCTACGTTCGGCTGGTTCGACGCCCACGACCCCAAGTACTGGCGACGGAGTACCCGGCTGCCAAAGTGAGCAAGGCTAGGTAGCAGGAGGGGAACCAAGGAGTGAGGGCAAAGGCCAAGGGCACCTGGGAATCCAGAGTCAATCTGGGCTGAGAATAGACGAGGAGCAGAGTTAGGTCTGGAGGGTGACGGGACCGGGATGAGAGTCTCCAGTAGTGGTAGACTAGCAAAGACTCAGTTTGTGGAGTTCTCTTTTGTCTCTACTTTGTGCAAGGCAGTGTTGGGGAAAGCAGTGCGCAAGCCATGTTTGGAAGATGGAGCAGTCACTGATGACCCAGACAGTCAGGGTGATGATGAAGAAGCCCAGGGAGGTTCCTGCTAGAGCCTAGGGCCTAAGACTTCCTAAAAGGGATAACATCCAAGCTGAGATGTGGAGGAGGAGTATTCCAGGCATGAGGAACAGTATTCCGTGTGCCAACGGCAGCATGAGAGGGCCTGGCTTGTTTGGGAGACAGAGAAATGCCACATGGTAAAAGGACAGGGGGTGTTATGGCATAAAGGCTGAGATTGTTAGACTGCCACCCTTGTTAGATATGTCAGCTGTTGACCCTGCCTATCCACAGCGGAGTCCTTCCCAATGCTGTATTGCCTCCATCCCTGGACCATGTCTACGCTCAGTGGAGGCAACAGGAACCAGAGACCCCAGAATCAGGGCAGCCTCCAGGGGACCCCTCAGCAGGTACTGGGAAGTGGGGGCTGGAAGCCAGAGCCCCTGCGTTGGGGGGGGCCAGGCTCCAGGTCCTGATGGTTGGATCGTCTTTCCCATACTTCTTCCAGCTTTTCAGGGCAAGGATCCAGTTGCTTTTGCACACATGGAAGACCCCCGTCAGTGTGCTCTTTGCCTCAAATATGGGGATGCAGACTCTAAGGTGAGGGCTACTGCGTGAAGCCCCAGGTTGTGGGGCCTGGTCCCTGGGGCCTGTCCTCATGTCACTCCTCTGCCCCCAGGAGGCGGGGCGGCTCCTGTACATCGGGCAGAATGAGTGGACACATGTCAACTGTGCCATTTGGTCAGCCGAAGTGTTTGAGGAAAACGATGGCTCCCTCAAGAATGTGCATGCTGCTGTGGCTCGAGGGAGGCAGATGGTGAGGGCACGGGCCTGGCGAGGTGGGCAGCCCTCAGGGCCTTGGGTAGGGCCCCTCCTTTGGTGGCAGCAGCTCTCGTTTCACAGTCTCTACTCCAGCGTGTCCTTTCAATGCTGGCGCTCAGTATGTTTTTTGGTTGTCCCGGGGCTCTAGTGTGGCACAGATCATGGCTTTTATCCTATTTGTGTCCTCTGGCCTGGGAGACAAAACCTCAGAAGTCCTCCTGTTGATTGAAACTGTGCCAAATGCTTTCCATACAGTATGGCATTTAGCTCTTACTGTATCCCCATGAGGTGAGGTGTTGCCTGGGCCAGAATCCCCCCTTACTAGTATGGGACCTGGGGCAGCTGCTGTGTAGAATACCCCAGGCACACCCTCAGGAAGTGGGACGAGAGAGGTACCTACCTCAGAACAGATGTGAGGATTAAATGAAATAAGACAGGTTCCACATTAGAACCATGTGTGAGATGATAAATGTTGCTGTTGCTATTTTTCTTTCTACTGCAACATTGCTTCAGAAAAATCTGAAATAATTTTGATGTCAGTCTGGCCCTGGTTGCAGCTAGGGGAGAGGTTATGTTTGGTGAGTGCCTTTGCTGTGTGAAGTGCTGGGCTAGACGGGCCCAAGCAGGGTCTCAAGGACAGTGATGCTGAGCATCAGGCCCTGGCCCCGGTCACTGGCTTCTCCCCTCAGCAGCCCCTTCCACCCGCAGCGCTGTGAGCTCTGCCTAAAGCCTGGAGCCACTGTGGGCTGCTGCCTTTCCTCCTGCCTCAGCAACTTCCACTTCATGTGTGCCCGGGCCAGCTACTGCATCTTCCAGGATGACAAGAAGGTTTTCTGTCAGAAACACACAGACCTGCTGGATGGCAAGGTGGGCCATTACCGTGGGGGAGACAGCTCCCCACTGCTGTCTTTCTCCCTTCCACTCGGGGACCCCTGCAGCCCCTCAGACCAGGCCCCTGCTGCCTCTCAGTGTCTCCTTGTTTTCCCTGAGTCCTTTAGCCAAGCCCCCGAGTGTCCAGTCCCTGTCTACAGAGCCTTCCCTTGCGTCCCTCTCACCCCCCACCAATCCAACAACCCCATTGGCCATCCCACCTCACAGGAGATCGTGACCCCCGATGGTTTTGATGTTCTCCGCCGAGTCTATGTGGACTTTGAGGGCATTAACTTCAAGCGAAAGTTCTTGACGGGGCTCGAACCTGATGCCATCAACGTGCTCATTGGTAAGCCACTCGCTCTCAATAGTGCTCTTCTTGACCTTGCCTCGCCCCATCCTGCTGACCTCTCCTCTGCCCCGTAGGCTCCATCCGGATTGACTCCTTGGGTACTCTATCTGATCTCTCGGACTGCGAGGGACGGCTCTTCCCCATTGGCTACCAGTGAGCAGCCCAGAGGGAGTTGGTGGGGTTTGGGGCCCCAGTACTGGATCCCATTTCCCAATGTTCTGACCCTCTCGTCCCACACTCCCACCCAACAGGTGCTCCCGTCTGTACTGGAGCACGGTGGATGCCCGGCGGCGCTGCTGGTATCGGTGCCGAATTCTCGAGTATCGGCCATGGGGGCCAAGGGAAGAGCCAGTTCACCTGGAGGCCGCGGAGGAGAACCAGACCATTGTGCACAGCCCCGCCCCTTCCACAGGTAACAGCCTTGGAACTATCTCATTTTCTTCCCTGAATGCCACCCTCCCCAAATAGTTCCTCACCAACCCTTATTTTCCTATCCCCTAAAGAAACTCCAGGATGCTTGCAGTTCTCTCCTTTATCGTAATGGCAATAACAGATAACTTATGGCGATGCATTATATATGCCAGGGGCTGTGCTCAGCGTTTCACAGGAATTGGGGGAGGGAGGGGACAGGGTGACAACTTCTGTACAGATGTAAGGAGCTTTTAGGGCCACCTGACTTGGGGCTACATGCTCAGGTAATGCTCCCCACAGTTCTCTGAGGAAGGTACAAGCCCTGCTGAACTGCAACTCGAAAGGGTAGTCACTCCACAGTAGCATAGTGGTGGAGCCTGGCTTCTAACCCGACCTGCTCAATTCCCAAACTGGCACCTTCACAGCCATATTGGTAGCTGAGGGCTGGATGGCACAGAGCAGAGAATGGACTTGGAGATGGGTAAAGGGAGAGGCCATTGGGGGCTGAATGGGAGGAGGAGGAGATTGGGATTGTATCTGTGAGTAAGAAGTTCGTTCCAGGTTGGAGCCTGACATGAAGTGGAGAGGGGAGGAGGGCGCAGCCGTCCTGGCTGGAAACAAGGGAGTGTGGGGAGGAGGCAACAGGTTGGGTGGAGCCAGGTAATGGGGAGCCGCAAGTGCCAGGATGGGGCGGATGTGTTTGATGTGGCAGGGATGCGCAGAGCAGGTAAGAAAGTGGTAGGACTGGCCGTGCTAGAGAGAGGGCAGTGCCCCTCGTGGCTTGTAGGGCCTGAATCAGCAGTAGGCAGCCAGGAAGCAGGGAGATGGCAAAGGATGGGTGAGGAAGGATCACAAATGACCCACGTGCATGTGGAGGTTTTACAGAAGTCAACGGGGGTTTGGGGCCTATGTGATGACTGGGAACCAGTGCCCATTGTGACAGGGTTGGGGCAGGGGCGGAGAAGACGCACTTGGCTCAAAAGAACGGAGGGCATTTGAGGAGAGGCTTTGACAAAGAGCCCCTGCTACCTCTGATGTCGTTTCTTGCCTCTTTAGAGACCCCAGATCATGTGGACCCCCCGCCAGATACAGATGCCCTTGTCCTTGGAGCTCCTGAGCACCACTCACCCGTCCAAAACCTGGACCCCATTCTTCGGCTGGATCCAAGTAGCGCCCCTCCTCCAGCCCCCCGCTGCTTTTCAGGGGCTCGAATCAAAGTGCCCAACTATTCACCATCCCGGAGGCCCTTGGGAGGTGTCTCCTTTGGTCCCCTGCCCTCCCCTGGTGAGTACCTGGAAGTATCCAGGGGAGGGTTGGGTCAGGTGAGGCAGGAGCACCTGGCTGACAATGACCCTTCCTTCCACAGGAAGTCCATCTTCTCTGACCCACCACATCCCTACAGTGGGAGACCCGGACTTCCCAGCTCCCCCCAGACGCTCCCATCGTCCCAGCTCCCTGGCCTCCAGGCTGCCGCCATCACGGCGGGCCTCTCCCCCTCTCAGAACCTCCCCTCAGCTCAGGGTGCCCCCTCCTACCTCAGTCGTTAGAGCCCTCACACCTACCTCAGGGGAGCTGGCTCCCCCTGGCCCTGCCCCATCTCCGCCACCCCCCGAAGACTTGGGCCCAGACTTTGAGGACATGGAGGTGGTGTCAGGACTGAGTGCTGCTGACCTGGACTTTGCGGCCAGCCTGCTGGGCACTGAGCCCTTTCAGGAAGAGATTGTGGCCGCAGGGGCAGTGGGAAGCAGCCATGGGGGCCCAGGGGACAGCTCAGAGGAGGAGGCCAGCCCTACCCCCCGCTACGTCCACTTCCCTGTGACTGTGGTGTCTGGCCCTGCCCTGGCCCCTGGCGCTCTCCCTGGAGCCCCCCGCATTGAACAGCTGGACGGAGTGGATGACGGCACAGACAGCGAGGCTGAAGCAGTCCAGCAGCCTCGGGGCCAGGGAACGCCTCCTTCAGGGCCAGGAGCAGGCCGGGCTGGGGTCATCGGGGCTGCAGGGGACAGGGCCCGACCTCCCGAGGACTTGCCGTCAGAAATTGTGGATTTTGTGTTGAAGAACCTAGGGGGGCCTGGGGAGGGGGGTACTGGGCCCAGAGAGGAGCCACTCCCCCCAGCACCTCCCCTGGCCAATGGCAGCCAGCCCCCCCAGGGCCTACCCCCTAGTCCAGCTGACCCCACACGGACGTTTGCCTGGCTTCCTGGGGCTCCAGGGGTCCGGGTATTGAGCCTGGGCCCTGCTCCTGAGCCCCCCAAACCCGCCACATCCAAAATCATCCTTGTCAACAAACTGGGACAGGTGTTTGTGAAGATGGCTGGAGAGGGTGAGCCTGTCTCCACCCCAGTGAAGCAGCCACCTCTGCCCCCTCCCATCCCCCCCACAGCCCCCACTTCCTGGACTCTGCCCCCAGGACCCCTGCTGGGTGTGTTGCCAGTGGTGGGGGTGGTCCGCCCTGCTCCACCCCCACCCCCCCCTCCACTGACACTGGTGTTAAGCAGTGGGCCCTCCAGCCCGCCCCGCCAGGCCATCCGTGTCAAGCGGGTGTCCACCTTCTCTGGCCGTAACCCATCAGCGCCTCCCCCGAGCAAGACCCCCCGGCTGGAGGAAGATGGAGAGGTCTTGGAGGATCCCCCCCAGGGTCCAGGGCTTGGTGGAAGCGGGTGAGTGAGTATGCTGAGGCTATGGAGGCAGGCAAGGGAGTTGGACAGGAGAAGGCAGCTCAGGCTTCACGTGGTTCCCCTCACCGCCAGGTTTAGCCGAGTGAGGATGAAAACGCCCACAGTGCGTGGAGTTCTCGACCTGGATGACCCTGGGGAGCCCACTGGAGAGGAAAGCCCGAGGTGAGTGGCCAATTCCCTTCCTGGAGGCTCTGGGATCGCTGTCCCCATCCCTCTTCTGACAGGTCTCTCCTCACAGGCCCCTCCAGGACCGGTCCCCTCTGCTGCCACTTCCAGAAGGTGGTCCTTCCCAGGCTCCCGATGGTCCCCCCGACCTGCTGCTTGAGTCCCAGTGGCACCACTACTCAGGTAGGGACCAGCCTTTCCCTCTTTCTGCCTCCTTCCCTGTGCTTGCTCAGCTGAGTAACTGACAGATACAGTGGAGAGTTGATCCACTTCAAAAAAGTGGATGGAAAAGGAAGTGAGAGGAGACATGGTGGCTGGGTTGAATAGGACACCTCTAAGATGAAAGAAAGGTAAGGTTAAGTGTACCTGCAGACATCAGCACACAGAATGGGGGCACTTGGAATAGTTTGGCTGACAGACTCAGTGAAGCTAGAAGCAAAGTGCTCTGTTGGTCAGGGAAGGCCGAGAGCGAGCGAGCCATAGCCAAGTAAGCTGGTAATCCAGCAGCCTGAGGCTTAGACCCCAACCTTGTCACAGTATGTGGATTTTCCCATTATGTACAGTAGAGCACAGCTGCTGAACGTGGAAGTAAAGTGAGGTGGACTGAGACTGCTCAACTGAAAGACTGCGTATGGGGTCAGAGAGGGCATGAGGATGTAGCAGTGACAGTGACAGTGACAGGTTCCTGCCTGCCTTTAGGGAGCATACCACATTTTGGCAAAGGAAATAGACATTTACATTAGCAAATGCACTGCAGCTTAGATTGAGCACTGAGAAAGCAGGCAATGAGAGAGCGTCCAGGTGAGGCCTCTGTAGTCAGCCTGTTGTGTTCAGGGGACAGAATGGAGGTGAGGATGGGAGAGGGCTAAGAAGAGGTGGAAGAAGTTATCAGAGGTGGACCCAGGGGCACTGAGGCCTAGAGATGACGTGGGTCACATAGCAAGAGTTAGGTTGAGAGTCTTCCTTAGTGATGTGGGAAGAAAGGGTGGTCATGTGAGTCCTGCCTTCCCTAAAGAGTGCTCCACGCAAACTTACCATTATTCCCAGTCCACCCAGTGTTCAGTCCTCAGTCCACACCCTGCTTGAACCAGCAGCATTTGGTGTGCTGATCCCTCCCTCCCGTTCCCAGCTTCTAGAACCGCACCCCTCTCCTCTCTGGTTTTGCCTCCTCATTGTCACAGCCTGTCAACTTTGGCATGTCCCAGGTGCTCTTGTCTAACTTCATTGCCCTAAATCGCATCTCTGATTCTGATAGCCCCCAAATTGCTAGCCACACTCCTTTATCCTAGTGTCTGCTTCCCATCTCCACCAGCAAGATGCCAGGGGAGTTTTTCTAAGAGGAATCTCAGATCCACATGTCCCAAACAGAGCTGTTGACCTTACCTCACACTTGTTTCTCCCCCACGCTCACGATCTCTGTCAGTGGCAGTTTTATCCTTTCAGTTGTTCAGGCCCCAAACCTCGGATTTGTCCTTAACCCTCACCCCCCTCCTTTCTCTCACATCCACATCTCCTACATCAGCAAGTCTTGTCTGCTCTATCTTTAAAATCTTAAGCCCTGAGAAATCCCTTAAATTGCTCAGAATGTACATGTATTTGATCTGTGAGTATGGGGCTATATAATCATATATTTGTAATATTTACAGAAATATACTGCATATAAAAATGTACATGTACAAAATAATATAATTCTCCAATATTTTTTATTTTGTGTGAAACAGAAGAATGAGGGGTCGATAGGCATTTATGGTAGGCTGGGTTTGAGTGAGCCATAGTGTGTCCTTACAGGGCTAAAGCACTCCAAGCCTCTGTGGAACTGCCCATCTAGCCAAGAAGTCCTGCAGAAAAGGAACTGCAGACCCCTTAAAAAAAATAATGCCCGGTCTGGTCTGTAGGGTTCGCTGGGCAATTAGAGCAGGGGGAGGCCTTCAGACCCAGTGTTTATGCTTGTGCCCAAGGAGGGAGAGTGGGCAACGGAGACCTGGGGCTTTTGACTCCAGGAGGGGTGATGCTCACTTACCCTGACCTGCTCCCTGGGACCAGGTGAGGCTTCAAGCTCTGAGGAAGAGCCTTCATCCCCAGAGGATAAAGAGAACCAGGCCCCAAAACGGGCTGGCCCGCATCTGCGCTTTGAGATCAGCAGTGAGGATGGGTTCAGCGTGGAGGCAGAGAGCTTGGAGGGTGAGTCAGGAGTGTCCGTGACCGGGAGGGAAGGTGTCCCATACAATACCATCCTGACTCTGCTCTGGCCCTTCTCTCTCCTCAGGGGCATGGAGAGCTCTGATTGAGAAGGTGCAGGAGGCCCGAGGGCATGCCCGGCTTAGACATCTCTCCTTTAGTGGTAAGTGGGGAGGACACAGGGATGCTGGGGCCTGGAATGACTCCCCAAGGGCATGATGGGCCTCTGACATGACTTTTGACTCTCCCCAGGAATGAGTGGGGCAAGGCTCCTGGGCATCCACCACGACGCTGTCATCTTCCTGGCAGAGCAGCTGCCTGGGGCCCAACGCTGCCAACATTATAAGTTCCGCTACCACCAGCAGGGAGAGGGTCAGGAGGAGCCACCTCTGAACCCCCATGGGGCAGCCCGTGCCGAAGTCTATCTCCGGTGAGAGGTCTGGGGTGTGATACTTGGGTTAGGGAGCCCTATGGGGAGTCCTTGAGGGTGAGAATTAAGTCTGTACAAATTAGAAATTGAGGCCCAGGGAGAAGACACTAGGCCATTCCAGGAATGATTTCTGGAGTTCATATCAGAAGAAGGCACCCCATTCATTCCCCTTTTGCTTGCCATATCTTCAATAGTAGTGGTATTTCTCCTGCTCTGCCAGCAGCCAGCCCAGGCCACGAATAGGTGGGTAGCACCTCAAAGGAATGGCTATGAACCTCCCTCCTTTCTTCTCTCCCACCTGCAGGAAGTGCACCTTTGACATGTTCAATTTCCTGGCTTCCCAGCACCGGGTGCTCCCTGAGGGAGCCACCTGTGATGAGGAAGAGGATGAGGTGCAGCTCAGGTCAACGAGGTATGGAGGAGGGTGCTGGAGTGGTCTGGAAGGGTCCTAAAGAGGGTGACCAGGGGCAGGAGAGGTCATTCCTGGGTACCAGCCCGTGTGACTCTGCTGTCCCCCACCAGACGTGCCACCAGCCTAGAGCTGCCCATGGCCATGCGCTTTCGCCACCTCAAGAAAACGTCCAAAGAGGCTGTGGGCGTCTACAGGTTAGTGGGGTTGGGGGGAGGATGCCCCTTGGGTGGATGACAGGTGCCCTGGTGCGGTGCTGCCTTGGCTCTGTCCCCCGGCCCCCTGAGCTCCCCTTGCCCATCCTGCCCTGCAGATCTGCCATCCATGGGCGGGGCCTGTTCTGTAAGCGCAACATCGATGCCGGCGAGATGGTCATCGAGTACTCTGGTATTGTCATTCGCTCTGTGCTGACTGACAAGCGGGAGAAGTTCTACGATGGGAAGGTGGGCTCTGCCGGGACATGGGAATGAGGTGGGTGAGGCAGGGCCCGCCCATGGGAACAGAGCACCTGACTACCCCCGCCTTGTTCCTGTAGGGCATTGGGTGCTACATGTTCCGCATGGATGACTTTGATGTGGTAGATGCCACGATGCATGGCAATGCTGCCCGCTTCATCAACCACTCGTGTGAGCCCAACTGCTTCTCTCGGGTCATCCACGTGGAGGGCCAGAAACACATCGTCATCTTTGCCCTGCGCCGCATCCTGCGCGGTGAGGAGCTCACCTATGACTACAAGTTCCCCATTGAGGATGCCAGCAACAAGCTGCCCTGCAACTGTGGCGCCAAGCGCTGCCGTCGGTTCCTTAACTGAAGCCGTGCTGCCCACCATGCCTCCCGTGGCCATCTTGCCCCTGGTCTGGGGGCTCCCTAGTCTCTCCCAGAGCATCTCACCCCCTCTGTCATGTTCAGGGTGGATGTGGGCATGCGGGTGGCAAGGGCCCTGCCTCCACCCCTCCAGCCCACCCAGCAGTCGCCCCCTTACTGCCCTGGGGTCCCAGGTTGTAGATACTGTACAAAGTTTCTAAATCCCTTCTTTTCTATGCACTTTTTTATTTAAGAGGGTGGGATCCCAGGTGGGAACCCCCCACAATAAAGTCTGTCAATGTTTGGAGAGGTGGTCTGCCAGTTTGTACGGTGGTAGGGCCAGGTAGGAGCTCGTTTCTCTATGCCCCACTCCCATCCTGAGCCAGGGAAGCCCATCGGCCTCAACAGGTAGGTGAGAGGCCATTGTTGAGAATTAGAAGTAAATTATGGGGTCTGTCCAAGGCTTCAGAGCAACAAGTTAGGACCCAGCTGGGTCCCTGAGAATGAGCTCTCTTAGGGGTAGCAGGAACATTTCTCAAGAGACCCTGGTTGCCCAGAGGCACCTGAGACCAGCTCTCCCACTTATGGTCTAAGTGTATAATGGAATGGGCCCTTTTCTTGCGGTGCGAAGGAGGAAATAAGGATGTCTGCTGGGTCTTGTTCCAATTAAGGCTGTATTTCAAGAGGGCCTCTTAATGAGGCCGAGAGACAACAGGCACTTGTTTCAAGGGAAACATTTGAGTATTAGACTGGGCAAGCCCCAGATCACCCAAGCTTGGACAGCACCTGCAGCGCATCTGCCCGCCCTAGTTGGGCCAGGTGTGTGCCAAACTGGCCCAGAGAAGTGGAGGGCTCCCTTGCCACCACCATCTCTATCAGGGCTCGCAGAGGCGAACGACTGGGTCGCAGTGAGTAGGCAAAGGTGGACCAAGCAGCAGGCAGTCCGTATCTTGCAGCCAGGTGTCGAGTGGTACCACAGGCCAGTGCCCCACCTGGCCCGGGCTCAGGGTCCAGCAGCACAATCAGTTCCTCCAGCACCTCCAGCTCATCCAGGAGTCGAGAGAGGGGCTGCGATGCCAGATTTGACAGCTCTGGGAGACAATGGGGGCGAAGGGGAGAAAGCGTGGGCTTCCAGTCCACCTCCCCCCGCTTGGTGTGTCCGGTACTAAACCCCTCCCTGCCCAGGAGTGAAAGCAGAGAGACCTTCCTTGAGTTACCTGCCTCTGATACCTCCATGAAACCTGAAGGGGACGAGTGCAAGAACATGTGGGTGTTGGAGTCACCACAAGCCAAGCTGGGATAGGGGTAGAGGATAGCTTTCCCCTGGCGGCAGCGGCGGTGCCTTTGCAGAGCGAACAGGAAGATCGCTGCTGAGGTAAACAGCAGAACCAGCACCAGAGGCAGGGCAAAACTCAGCAAGGCCTGCCGAGGGACGGTGTGCTCAGATTCTGTTTGTTCGGAACTGTACATCTCCGGTGAGCTGGGCTCCTGGGAGCTTGGGCTGCTGGGTGTTTCAAGCTTCAGGGAGTAGCGCTCCTTGGTAGGGACCGATTTCTGCGAATTAGGGGGGTTAGAGTAAAGCAGGAGGCACGCCCCGCTCCTGCCCATTCGGCCCAAGGTTCCCCATCCTTACAGCCCTCAGAAGAGGGATCCAGACAACGCCCACCCGATCCCAAACCATGCTGTACAAACCCTGCCCCACCTCCAGCAGGATTCTTAGAGCCGTAAGGAGCCCGATTAGCACCTCTTTACAGCGCCGCCGGATTCTCCTGTGAGTGGAGGCCGTTGCTCCGCCTCCACAGGGGCTACAAAGCTCCATGCTGTTGGGGTTGCACTGCCCAGGAGGACACTCTTGGAAGGGATGCCTTTCGTGATCGCCGAAGTCACTTAGCCCGCAGTTTTCCGAAAACTCGTAGTCTAGGAGAGGACAGGGTCTCAGGTGTGGCCTACAAGCCCCGCCTCCTCCGTGATGCCCTTTCCCTTTTGTCCTATTCCAACAGACTCCGCCCCTGGGACTCTACTCACCCAATTATCAGCGGACGTGCCCACTCCTCAGTGCTTCCACTCCCCACACTAGCCCTGCCAGTTCCGAAACCTTCTCCACAGGCCCCTCCCTCTTCATGTCCCTGCCGCTCCCATACTGAGCTCAGCCACACGGATTTGTCTGCACAGTCCACCCCTTCCTCACCGCCCTGATCCCGCCTAACAGGCCACAAGCCTTCCCCGTGGCCTTCACGTATCCCATACTTATCTATTTCTTCACAGGCTCAGCCCCCAGACCTGCCTTTATCTGCTTAAGGCCCGCCGCCTCTACCCTGAAGCGAGGCCCCCAAACTTAGCTCCTTCCCCGGACCCCTATAACCCCCTAGCTCCGCCCAAACATATGCATACGCCCAGTCCCTGCTCCTCACCCGGGATGGGGGGTGGCCCGAAGCGCTGCAGGCAGCTGCCACAGCACTTGTTATCAGGGTTCCAGTACTCGAGTCGGCCGCAGTGCTGGGAGATTTTTCGAGGCGACGCCTGCGCCAGGAGCAGCGCAGCAAACAGGAGGCGTTGGGGCCCCATCCAGGCGGGGCCTGCAGCTTGGGGACCCATGACCGCAGGACTTCCGGCCACAGAGCCTTTGTCACTTTCCCATTAAATCAAAGCAGAAGGAAGCAGTGGATGTGGGGGCATAGGATCCCCAAGCCCCTACAGACGCAGGGAATCTACCCCAAACCCCCAAGTCCAGCTCCTGGCCCATTACAGAAGCCACAGGGACTCAAGCTGGCTACAGCAAAGACTCTGGAGACTGTGGATTCATATCCCACCTCTGCCATAACCCATTATAAAACAGGATAACAATACCTACCACCTGTCTCATAGGGTTATGGTGGAGAAGTAAAAACGTTACTAGAAGTAAACCATTACTAGAAGCTTTTAGGGAAGCACCTGGCATACAGTAAATTTAAGTATTAGATATTACTGACTCCCATCTCAGGGAAGCAGGGATGGAGGACACAGCCCTCACCCACTGGCGACTCCCACTCAACTCCAAGTGACCTTACCTTAGCTCCTAACCCCAATCTCCTCCAGGCTGGGAATCCTCCAACCTGCCACAACCAGGCGTCTTCCCCTCGAGAAGCCTCAGATGGATGTGCTGATGTTTCTCCTGTAAAAAGGAGCCCCCACCCCACCAGTCCCACTTAGGGGATCCTAGGGCGGTGGACCCTGAGCCGGCTGATTTTCCACCTATTACTTGAAGTTCTTCGCTTAGTTGTGGGCAGAGGCCAGCCTACTTCCCCTTTAGTCAGGAGACGTAGTGGTGGAAGGAAATGCCTCCCCACTCATAACTAGACTTGAGATATACACCCTCAATACAGAACTTTATTAGTGGAGAGGCAATAGGCCCCAGAGGCTAGGGAGATGCCCCTAGGGAGTTAAGGGAATTTGAGGAGGGGTCCTGGCCAGGAACATCGGTGCCTATCAGGGGTGGAGGGTAAGAAGGCCAGGATCTCAGAAGTGGCCATACCGGTGGTCTGAGGAACGTCAATAGTTTCTTTCTTGGGGATGGTGGTGGGTATGGGACCTCGGTGGTGACCTGGGAACAGTAGTGGGGAGAGGACCAGAGCGGTGGGGCAGAGCAGGTGATGAAGTAACAGAGTTCCTGGAGGTGGTTTCAGAACAGATGATCAGGGGATTATCTCGGGATTAGAGATCCAGGCTGGTTTTGGGGTTGGGACATAGGTGCTAGTCTTGGGATAGGGCTCACTTCCAGTTTTAGGATACCAAAGGCTTGAGACATTGTTATTAGGGCATAGGATCAGGTTCATCTCAGGGCATAGGGGCCTTAGGGTATGAGAAGTCTTGGCAGGCTGGTCCTGAGGTACCTGCACCTGGTTCCCTGCCGACAGAGCTGCTGCTGGAGGTTCCTGGAAATGGGCCGCAGGTGCATGAAGTTTCAGAAGCCACCACGGGTACATTCTCTGGGTTGAGGATAGATGGATGGCCATTATCACTGACAGCCCCCAACTGACACACACACAGGAGTCTGAGACTCCAGGTGCCCATCCCACCCCTCTACTGCCATACCCCATCTCACATTGCTGACAGCATGATTCCCAGAAGTCAGTGACAGGAGACAACTTGGCATGCACAGCCTGCCCACTGAACCAGCGATTATTGAGTTCAGTTACTGTCCGTTCGGCATCCTCCTCGTGTTAACTGAGGGGGAAAGTCGGTCAGGGTTAGCAATCAAATTCAGAAATCTTTAGGGGATTAGTTAGCAGCTCTGGGGGTGAACTGGATTTAGTGACGGACCTCAAGCTATGATATTTTAATGATGGCCATTAGGCACTGAAATGCCTCCGCCTCTGGGCTCAAATGTGAGGAAAGCAAGCACCTTGACATAAACATTGCCCACGAGGTGGTTCCCCAAGTTGTCACACATATTCATTTCTTCAATCTCCCCGTACTTGTCCTGCAGTTCGGTGAACACTTCCTGCGGAAGACCAGGAGGAGCTCAGCTGAGCTCCTGGACCACAGGAAACTCAACCCACCCCTGCCAACCCTCACTTCAAAGAAGTTATCATAGCGTTCTTGCACCTCCACATAGCTCATGTGACCTGGAGGAGGAGGCAGGGTGGAATCAGGGGGTGGCCTGCTAAGGGCTGTCCGCCCTGCCCCCAAAACCGGTCCCTCACTCACAGTGGGATCCATCTGCGGTTTGGGCGGTGTTCCGTTGATTTCGGTACAGGATGAGCAGCATTACGGTCTAAATACAATTTAGAGGAGCGGAGCCTGAGCATAGAAGGCGGGACTACGTGCAAAGGGGTGGGATACGAAGGTTGGGGGTTGAACTTAGTAACAGAGAAAAAGCCAGAGCATCCTGAGTGCATCAGAGATGCTTTCCCCTAAGAAATCCAGAAGAGGCAGGGGACCGAGAAGTGAGGGACAGCCCAAGGGTGTAGTTTGTACGTATGGGGGATGTGGCCAAGTTCCTGGGAGAAGAGCCTGAAGGCTGGGGGAGGAATCCGCGAAGTCCGACAAGAAAAAAGCCGGGCGGTAGGGTGGGGCTTCGAAATCCGGAAAACGCAGGACCTCGCGATGATAGAAAACAGAAGGGGAACGGCCGGGAGGCGTTAAACCTCAAGCTCTGTGCCGGGTCTCACCTGGGTGCAAGTCGTTTGTGAAGCCAGGACCACCGGTCCCCATGCCGATCTTAAAGTAAAAAGAGCAGTTAACCCTGGAAGAGATGCAAAGACCGAGGTGAACCGTGGGCCAGGGAGGCCGGGCACCTCAGAAACACCGTACCACGCTGCCCAGCCACCAAGAAACCAAGTGCTCCGTCTCCGACCCCCCGATATTCAGTCCCGAATATCGAAGCTAAACATTCAGCCGTTTTTGCCCGAACCCTCCAACTCTCGTCTGCTCTTAACTCACTTCCGTTGCTTAAAAGAGCATTGGGAAGTGTAGTTCTTCGCTGCCTTTGGACGCTTACCACGCGCTCAGAAACTCCCTAGTGCGCTTGCGTGTCGGAGGCCTGCGCCCTCTCCACAGAATCACCTACAGGAGGAGCTCATGCGTACAGCGCTGCCTATCAAAAAAAGACTACAAACCCCAGAGATACTTGCGGCATCTCGCGCAAACGTCTGTGGTTGAAAGTGGCAAAGGCGTCCGAGCCGGAGGAAGTAGACTTCACTGGTGAGTTGGGGGTCGTTTCGCGCACCCCAATAAACATAAAGAGCATCTCCACCCATTCAACTTGCTGGTGGGGGCGGGGGTGCCCTTCTTTCAGCAAACCCACCCTACAGTTGATCTGTATTGTGGTAAAAGGGGCGTGGTTTTTCGCGATCCTTGCATCTCACAGTGTCAAGGCTTGTGTCTTGCCTCGCAGACCCTTAAGACGACCAAGCGCAACTATGAACTTGGAGCGGGTGTCCAACGAGGAGAAGTTGAACCTGTGCCGGAAGTACTACCTGGGTAAGGGTCAGTCTTCTAGGGTCCCAGGAGAAGATAGGGAACGGGACTAGAGCGCCTGAGGGAAGAGGGCCTGGGATCCTGGATTCTTGATCTAAGGGATGAAGCAGCTGGAGACGCGAACTCCTAAGTCTGAGGGAAGGACCTGGATCCTGAGGAAGGAAGAGGCTGGGCCTCAACTTCTCGGTCCCAAGAGAAGAGGAGAGTCGGGGGCTGGACTCCTGGATCCTCAGAAAGAGATGGTTGAGAAATCAGATTCCTGGATCCCTGGGAGGAGCCAGGATTCCTGAGTCCCTAATAGCAGAGATCTCAATTTAAACTTGGGTGTAGAAGAGGACCTTCCAAATAAGTCCTCTAGGTGAGTGTCGGGGAGGAGACCCATTGCCTTATGTCCCAGTTTGTTTTTTTCTCTTTAGGTGGGTTTGCTTTCCTGCCTTTTCTCTGGTTGGTCAACATCTTCTGGTTCTTCCGAGAGGCATTCCTTGTGCCGGCATACACAGAGCAGAGCCAAATCAAAGGCTGTGAGTACAGGGCACAGTTGAAAGAAGGCCGTGGGGGTGGGGGGGGGGCGGGGAGCAGGGAGCTTTGGTGGGAGGGGATGATGGTAGTTCCAGAATTCTGAGGCCCTGAATGCTGGGGTGACCAGAGGGCAGGTGGAAGCCAACCTTACCAACTCCTGTACCCTCTTACAGATGTCTGGCGCTCAGCTGTGGGCTTCCTCTTCTGGGTGATTGTACTCACCACCTGGATCACCATTTTCCAGATCTACCGGCCCCGTTGGGGTGCCCTTGGGGACTATCTCTCCTTCACCATACCCCTGGGTACCCCCTGACAACTTCTGCACAGGCCTGAGACCTGCTCATTCTCCCAGGATGGGGTCCTCTACTCTGAGCCTACTCTTAAGCCCCTAAGACTTGTTCCCATCTATGTTCTCTGCTCACATTCCCCAATAAATGACCCTAATTGTCTATGTTGACTTCCTGGGATCTTTTGGATGTTAAAATATAAAGTGATTATTACTATTCAGAAGCATTTATTGAATGCTTACTTTGTGCCAGGCTTAGTGCTTCACACATTATGTGCATTTTTTTTTTCACTAAATACTACTCATAACCCTCTGAAATAGGAAATTTCCGGCTCTAGTAACCTATTTTACTAATGCAGAACCAAGAAAGGAATAATGCTTCTACTCGGGGCTGCTATCTCGTACTGGTAGTATGTGAATTTGAAAACATTATTTTCCCACTTGATCTCAGTATTCTCATCTATAGTGTTGATCACATTGCTACTTCCTAGAATTGATCTGGGTCAAGGCATATGTGGTAAATTGAAGCTTCCCATTTTCTGAAGATGTCTGCTTTATTAGAGAAGGAGAGAAGGCTTCTATGACCATCCCTACCGTGGTACTCAGTATGTTCCTTTCAGGCTATATTCATTCCCCTACTACACCTCATTAAATCGTTTTATTTGTTTATTGCCTATCTTCCATCTTCTAAAATAAAAACCCTATTAGGGCAAAGATTTTTGTCTGTTTTGTTAACTGCGTGTCCCCAGTGCCTAGAAGAGTGACTTGCACGCTAGTAAATATTTGCTAAGTGAATGAGGTTGTGCCTGAAAAGAGATGAACAGGTAACTGGCAAGCAGCCTAACTTAAGACTTGTCTTCCTATTAGGGATGAGAGGGACTCCCACGGTTAAATAAGTTCTGATAATACTTAAACTGTTGTTACTAAAAGCTAACACAAGTTTCAAAAACCCTCGCAATTCCCTGATCCTACATCTCCCACCCTGCCTCGCGCGGCGCAGGCGCCGTTACCCCCAGCGGAGTCTCGGGAGCTAGAACTACACCTCCCAGAAAGCACTTCGGGATGTCGTTGGTTTGTTTCCGGAAACGGGTCCTCAAAAAGGTGGGACTTAGAGCTAGAAGCTGACGGCGGCAGCTGTCAATTGGTTAGGATACGAGATCGATGATTGCACTGACTAATGGGAACAAACGAATACCAAAGGAACCCGCCCACAGAAGAAGAACTAGAGGTGGCGGCAGCGGTCGTGGCCCGACGCTGCTCAGGGTGGAGGACTGACAGTGCACGAAGCTTATCTTTGACCTCCCCCCGTCTGCCTCCGGCCTTGACTTATGATCCTAGGTTCTTTTGGGCTTCTCTGATCCAGCTAGCCAGACCCCAGACCTAAACCATGTTCCCGGTGAAGGTGAAAGTGGAGAAATCAGGTGAGGATCCCGAGATCGGGGGCGTGTAGGGGAGCACGGGACTTATCAGGTGTGGGAGTCCGGATAGACAGGATTATCGCGATAAGAGGGACTACGCGATTTCTCCTGCAGCCTTTCTGACTATCGCTATGTCAGGCATCGAGCGATTCCTGCCACCTGCATAGCCTCCATAGGTCTGTGCACAAGATTGCTTTAAGATTGAATGGTGGTGGCTCAAGCAGCGTGGTGCGGTAAAACACGGCAGTCCCGAACTTGGGAGCCCTTCTTGAGAAGGACTCTTGGCTCTGCCTCAGATTCTCCATTTCCAGCAGTGGTCATGAGTCAAGCATTGTGCTGAGTGCCTGACGTACAGGGAAACTTTTAATCCTCATAGTCACTGTATTTCAATAATCCTAGGAAGTAGGCAGTGTGGTAGATGGAGAAACAGAAGCTGAGAGAGAGGAAGTTATTTGGGACTGGAGCTGAGCTCATGGGAATCCAGGACTGGAATGTTAAGAGCCGTGGAAGAGGCACAGAACCCAGACCAATAAATAATGGTAAAATGGTGTGGAATGTTAAGATAGTCCAAGTGGTAATAAAGCAACAAAGGAGAAGTAAGGAGATCAAGAGTGAGTGAGGCAAAGTGAGGGAGAGAGCCCTGAGGCTCTGAGGGAACAGCGAATCAGACAAAGGAAATAGCTTTGAAAGGCCCTAAGGTGGAAGCTTTGCCTGGCCTGGGCAGGGACCAGCAGGGAGGCCAGTTTGGCTGGAACAGAGTGAGTGAGGTAGAGAATGTGAGGTGATAAGGGCAACGAGGGGAGGGGAGAGGGACCGATTTTGTGGGCCCAGGTTAGGACTTTGGCTTTTGCTCCGAGGGAAACAGGGAGCCAAGGGAGTGTTTTGAACTGAGTGAGTTCATAAAGATACCCTTGAAATGCCAAAAAAAATTGTGGGTGGAAAAGTGAAGAGGGCCTGACCACAAATAATGGTGGTGGGGGAAGGGGTAGTAGGTAGGTTCATGGAGACCTGTGAACGCCCAGCTGAAGATCTCAGACTCTGTCCTGGGGACACTGCAGAGTTGTGGAGGATTGTAAGGGGAGGATTGGGGTCAGGCTTGGTTTTAGGAAGATTTTCCTGGTCACCTTGTGGAGAGTGGATCAGAAGGGGAGACTGAGGTTGGGAGCCCAGGGGAAGGAAGGAAAAGTACCAGGGTAGATGTCGCAGGGTTGGGATAGGTGGAAGAGAAACTCAGGAGGCCAAGCGGACAGGTCATGGATTGGTGGGCTGGGGTGGGGGAGGGAGAGAGGTGTTTACCATGTTGAGGCCCTGGGAGGGATTGGGGACAGTGGGGCTACCCCTGAGATGGGGGCCCAGGAAAGAGGGTAATTTTAGAGAGACACTGAGGCCAGTATGGGACACAGTAATTGGAAGGAGCCTGGGCGATATCCAGGGGGAGGTGTCCAGGAGTCCATAGGATCGCAAGATTTGAGATGCAGGAGATAAGTGGTTGCCAGGGAAAGAGATACGGGCATGAACCCTTCCTTGGCTCCTGCCCAAGGCTTTTTGCTAGAACCCCAGCTGCCCCCAATCCCCCACTCCCTCCCACACTGTCTCTCCTCTGAATGATGTCGGGAATCCCTGCTCCCTACGTTTCCTTGTCTCCTCAGAAAGTCCCAGGGCTTGCCAGAGCATGTCCCCAAGTATCCTTCCAGGCTCTGGGCACTGGGCCAGAGCGCCTATTAGTTGGAAGACAAGAGCAAACACTGCACAGGGTGAGGGGTGAATGTTTATAACATCAATACCTCTTTAAGTTCTGTGATGAAGAACACACAGGCTGATGGGGCCAGGCAGGGCTTGTGGCAGTCAGGAAGGTGGGCCAAAATCTTATTTCCTGGGAGAAAAAAAGCCAAAATGGGTATTTTGAGTAAAATCTCCAAATTATTAAATGTAAGCTCACTCAGATTTAATTCAGATTTAAAATAACACCTCTGCCTCAGCCAAACAAAGCACAACTGGGGACTGGATTCTGCACCCAGCTTGAGCCCCTGCCTTATAACTTCAGCTTTGGAGCCAGAGGCCTGGGTGCAAATCCTCAGCCCTGCAGTTTCCTAGCTGTGTGACTTTGTGCAAGGACCTAACATCTCTGTGTCTCAGTTCCATCATCTGTAAAATGGCGGTAAAAATCGTATCTACCTGCCAGGGTTATTGTGAGAATTCAGTTATTTAATATGTGTGATGTGCTTGGAACAATGCTTGGTACATAATAAGCACTCTGTATATGTTACTAATTATTGCATTCTGCTAAGAGATTTGTATACAAGATAGGTTTTACGTAAACCTCAGAACAGTCCTAGCAGATAGGTATCATTTGGAGACCCATTTTCAAAATGAGGATACAGGCTCAGTGAGGTAAGGTGACTTGCCTTAGGTCACACATGAGCATGTGGGACAGCCCTAGAGCCCAGAGCTCCTGCTCATCACTTCAGTAGTCTCTGTCCACTATACCCTCAGCACACCCGGGCTTGGCCATAGGACTGTCTACACATCCAGTTCCTCAGCCCAGTTGGCTGCCCACCTGCCTTGGATCTGGGAACTGACTCCTGCCTGGTACCTTCTTCCCCAGAGTTGGAGATGGTCAAGGCCCGGAACCAATTGGATGCTGTTCTGCAGTGTCTGCTGGAGAAGAGTCACATGGACAGGTTGGGACCTGGGGCCAGCATAGGGTCATAGGGGGTTGGGGGCCCTGGCAGGTTGGGCCCTCTGGTCCTGGGTAGATCTGGGTGGGACCCCAGAACCTGGCTTAGGGAGGCAGGGGTCCAATGGAGAGAGCGCTTGGTACCTTCCCACCTTGGGTCCTTGGAACTCTGAGCCCACCCACGGTTCTTTTCTGCTACCAGGGAGCGTCTGGATGAGGAAGCTGGGAAGACCCCCTCAGACACCCACAACAAGTAAGTTTTGTTGTTGGGATCTGTAGCTGAGGGTTTGTGGTGGATAACTTCTCCCCTCCACCCAGGCCCTGACCACTCTGCGCCGTGCTGCCTCCACCACAGTCCCAACCACTCTATGTGTAGAAAGACTCTGGGGCAGCAGAAGCTTAGGTCCCCTCATAGTTAGTACTTGCAGCCCCAAGGGTGTGGGTGAGACACAAGGCCTAAGGGGTTGGTGAGCATCTAAGGCTGGATCTCAGTATCTCCAGGGTGCCCTTTGGGGGGTTTTGAGCAGGCAGTTTTTCAAGGGTCAGCCTGCTGACACCCTGTCTCTCCCCACAGGGATTGTTCCATCGTGGCCACCGGCAAACGGTAAGGTGGCAGGGGCCCCAGCCAGGTGACAAGAGGTCCCCAGACTCCGCCCTGGTCCTGAGGTTCTCCCAACCCACACAGGCCATCCGCCCGCTTCCCCCACCAGCGGAGGAAGAAGAGAAGGGAGATGGATGATGGACTGGCCGAGGGAGGGCCGCAGCGAACCAGTGAGTAGGTGGTGGCCCTAGAGGGCGGTCAATGATAGCGGGTTATGGGAGCATGTTCACATGCCTCCCACTCCCACCACCCTAGATGCGTATGTGATCAAGCTGTTTGACCGGAGTGTGGACTTGGCTCAGTTCAGTGAGAACACGCCTCTGTATCCAATCTGCCGTGCCTGGATGCGCAACAGCCCCTCAGTGCGCGAGCGTGAACGCTCGCCCAGCTCACCGCTGCCCCCACTGCCTGAGGATGAGGAGGTAGGGTAGGGGTCACAAGATAGCTTCCCCCCAAGCTAGTGGGAGAGACAGGCGTAGGTTTCTGTGTCCCTTAAATGACTCCTGGGTCCTGTAAGGCACACAGATATGAACCCTTAGGCGTGGGGTGGAGATGGAGCTCCCTAGAATAGATAGACCTGGCTACTTGGTCTGGGGGAGGAAAGGGACAGGGTTCCCCTGGGCAGATATATGTGACCTCCAAGATTAGGGGTCCTCAAGAGCTGGGGGCTGGACAGGGGTCCTTAGTGTAAACAATTGTAGCCACCTGGTCTAAGGAAGCAAATGAGGACCCCCTGGGCTGGTCAGGTGTAGATGGGGGTCTCGGCTTGGCAAGGGTGGATGGGGGGTCCCTGGGTTGGATAGGAAAAGACAGGGATCCCTGGGGCAGATAGACCTGACCTCCAAACTGGGTAAGGTCCCTATCCTTCAGACATGACTCTTAAGTACATATCCCTGGTGAGACCCTCATGTCTTTTGTCACTGGGAAAGGCAGAAGGGGTGAAATGTGTACCCTTAGCCCTCTTCTCTGACTCCCTTGGGTCTGGTGCGGGCCTCTTGTGTCCCCAGGGTTCAGAGGTCACCAACAGCAAGAGTCGTGATGTATATAAGCTGCCTCCGCCCACAGCCCCTGGGCCACCTGGAGATGCTTGCAGATCCCGAATCCCATCCCCACTACAGCCTGAGACCCAGGGTACCCCCGATGATGAGGTGGGTCTGCAAGGCTGGTCTGGGGCTATGGGACGTAAGTTGTGGTGTTTGGGCATGGCCACCCAGCCTGACCTATCTGTCCACACAGCCCTCCGAGCCTGAGCCCTCATCCTCCACACTCATCTACCGCAACATGCAGCGCTGGAAACGCATCCGCCAGAGGTGAGCTTCCCCAACCTGCTTGCCCCACTATGGCCTCTGCCCCAGCTGCTGAATCTTCCCCTCTGCTTCACCACCCCCCACTGCAGGTGGAAGGAGGCATCTCATCGGAACCAGCTTCGTTACTCAGAAAGCATGAAGATCCTACGGGAGATGTATGAGCGACAGTGATGTTCCTGCCCTCCCCCCACACCCCAATAAACATTCCCCACCACACACTGGCCTCTGATTGCTCCAGCCCATTCTTCCCAGCCCAGACATAAAGCAGTCAGTACAGCACTAGCACATTTATTGGGGGAGTGGGCCTGGGTAGGAGATGGGGCAACCGGGAATTCAAGGAGGGAGAAAGATTGCAGGGAATCAAAGAAAGTGGCTGCTTGGCTGTTTCTTGGATAATGAGAGGGGTCTGGAAGGTGGACTGCCTGTAGTTAGAGACTTGAGGGTCAAGACAAAGTGACTGGGGAGGTTCTGGGTAGAGTTGGTGATGGGAGCTAGGATATTGTGCAGAGGGAGATGGGCAAGATATCTACATTTTGAGGTTGGGGGTCCTAGTTGGCCTAGGTGTCCAAGGGTCGGGGTCAGAAAAGGGATTCAAGAGTCTGAAGGTGGATTGGGGGATGGGGTGGCAGGGAGTGGAGTGTCTGATTGGAATGAGGTGGAGGACCAGGCCTGGATGGTCTGGGATGGGAGGTCTGTGCAGTCTGGGACATTTGAGGGGTGGAAGGGATTATGCTTGACTGTCCTAGGGTGGGGACAGGGCTGGCTAGACCATTATATGGTGTCAGAGTAGAGATGTGTTTGTAGAGGAGTCAAAAGGAAATAGGAAGGAATTTTGCGTGGGCTTATATGCCAAGAAAGTGGGTCAGTGGGGGTGGGAAACTAGGATGAGGGTTTGTGTTTGTAGGATCTAGAAACTAGAGAGGTGTGGGGGTATTGAAAGAATGTGAGAGCAGGAGTGTCAGTGGAAAGGTCTAGGTTATCAGGGCTGAGTCGAGGTTGGAAGGAAAGGGCAGGATCCCAGAACAGGTGAGCAGGTGGTCTTGGGGCGTTCATGACATCTGGCTGGGTGGAGTCAGGTCGGCTTCAAAAGAGGGGGCCTGAGGTGACTCCCGGGGTTCAGGCCAGCCCAGACCCCTACTTGGCAGCAGCTGCTGGCGGCGGCAGTGGAGCCTGGGCTGGTGCAGGTGCGGCCTGGATGGACAGGACACCCTCAGGGGACAGTGCAGAGGTCACTGTGGCAGGGTCCACACCAGATGGCAAGCGGTAGCGGCGGTGGAATTCGCGTGCGACGAATCCGTGCTCATCCTGGAAGATGAGAGGTTTGAGCGGCCCTGCCCTTTCCTCTCGCTGCCCCCCGCCTTCGGCTAGCGGATCCCACCTCAGGTTCTGCCCCTGCCAGCGGCCTCACCGGGCGTTCCTCGTGGCGTGCGTGCACCTCCACGTGTTCGCCAACAACCTTAACTGCGATTTCCTCCGGCGAGAAGTGCTTCACGTCCAGCAGCACCGAGAAATGCCCAGGGTCTGTCGGCACCTGCGCAGAGCCTGATTGTCATCAGCTGGTCAAGGCTCCCGGGACCCAGGACCCAGCAAGGCCCCTCCCCCGTCGATTCCGGTGCCGCAGCTGACCCTGGCCTCCGAAATTGGGAAGTCCCCTTTCCTACTCGTAGCCACCCAGGGCCTCTTCATCCCGAAGAACTGGGCTCATCTGTCCCCTTGTAATTACTGGGATTCCCCCTCATCCAGTGATGAGGCCTTCCCCTGCCAGGTAAGGGACCTTCTCCCTCACAGGGTGAGACCAGCCCCCTTTCCCAGTGTCCACGACCCCATAGCGTGTCCTCCTGGGCCCATACTGTCACCCCCCACCTCCAGAAATCGCCAGGATGTCTCTTACCGGTCTCCAGAGTCCTCGTTCTAACCTCCCACTCGAGTCACGGGACCGCCTGCGTCCTCAGCAGTTACTAGTACTCCTCCCCCACTTTTCAGACTGGCCAGACCCCCTCCCCCCCGCCCCGTTTCTCAAGTCACAGGACCCTTTCTCACCTCTGCCTCTCCAGGATACATACGGTTACCCCATACAGTCTCCAAACTCTCTTCCCCGAGAATAACGAAAACATCTCCTCCCCGCAGGAGTCACTGAGAGCCCCCACGCCCTTTACAATGATTGGACTCCCCCTTCCCCCCCTAGTTTCCTCGGGTGACTAGCCTCATCAGAATCACCAGGACTCCCCTCAGAGTGACCACCCCCACCCTATCAGTCCTGTCAGAGCTGAGACCCTCCTCAGATCAACGGGGAACCCTGACCCCCTCAATAATATGGCCTCTGAGATTCCGTACTCGGGAACTCTGGAAGCCCCTCTGAGTGGCCAGACTCTTCACTCCGCTCAAAGTCAAGGGACATTCCCTCACCCTCCCTCAGGGTTACCAGGGCCCTGAGCCTTGAAAGTGGTCGGGTTACTGCCCCTCCCCAGGCCTGGCACCTGGGCGGCAGGCAGCGCCACGCTGGGTGCGCGCAGGTAGTAGGGCGCCAGCGAGGCGGGGCAGAGCGAAGCGAGCTCGGCCTCCAGCAGCCCCTCGCCGAAGCGCTGGTCGAAGAGGCGCCCGGGCGCCGAAAGCCCAGGCAACGGGGCCGAGGCACGGCGCAGCCAAGACGGCTGCACAGGCACCGGGATCTCCATCCTGTTCCTCCGCCACCCGAGGCTCCGCAATGCCCCTGAGTGCGCCGCTGCTGCTTTATAGTACGCCCTGTGTCCGCCCCTAGGCGGGCCGCCCAGGGACACTGGGACCGCGGCCAGACCCGGCCACTAATAGAGCCTTATTTAGAAAGCCCAACAATGACTTGGCCATTAAGTAAGCGCCTGCTGGATGCCAGAGAGGTATCAAGATCCCCCAATATCCCGAAGGGGAAACTAAGGCTGAGAAGGCGGAGCCTTGCTGGAGTGGGGAGCACAGCGCGGCGTTTGGGACCCAGGGTCTGAGAATCCCTCTTCAGAGCTCCCAGTCCCTTTACTCCACCCCCGCCCCACAGGCAGCTCCGGGGATGACGCAGATGGCGGTCTTAGGAGCAGAATTCTGGGTACAGAGAATGCGGTAGACGGGCCAGGCTGTCAGGAGGAGACAGAACAGACCTACTCCCATCTCAGCCCAGCCCCCAGCAAGCCGGACCTAATTCTGTGCCTCTGACTCAGTCTCGGATGTGCAGAGTAGCGGGGTCTGCCAGGTGAGCAGCAGCCAGGGGGCGTGGGCAAGAACAGTCCAGGCTGGCCCCCGGGGGGCCGCGCGCCTGGCCCGAAATAGCTCGTTTTGATCCCGCTACCTCGGCCAGGAGCCCAGGCCTGGCACTTAGAGCAACCAGCTGCTCTGCAGCAAGACGGAAGTGGTTAGGTGACCGGGTGGGGCCGGCCTCAGGTCCGACTGATGCGGGGACGTCCGTTAGAGAGGGGAGTCTCCCTGATAGCCCCTACAACGGGAAAACAGTAGTTAGAATGTAGTCTGGACGAGATTTCTGCAGCAAGAGGGGGCGTGGTTGGGAGACAGACGGCAGGGAAGCCAGTGTACTTTAGAACCCCCTCCTAACAGCGAGCCCAGTCTCACATCCTTTCCATTGGTCCAGAGGCTTGCCAATTACTGCTGCACTACGGTTCTCCAATCAAACACGTTCTCTCAATCAGGCCGACATTACAGCCAGTTGTGAGACTCCCCTCTTTAGCCGCTTTCCAATTACTTTTATTTTCCTCTCTATTATTGGTCGCCTTTGAGGTCTCTCTTCCCGCGCGGGCACTCCCAAAGAGGGGCGGGGCTGATAGGGCATTGCTAAGCGACAAAGATGTGCGCGGCGTCAGTCCGGTGAAGGAGCAGAGCAGGCCGAAACGTCCAGGTAGCTGCGGGATGAACCGCAGGTGAGGCCGATTCGTTTTCCGGGGACCACAGGAGGCCTGGGGAGGACCAAGGGTGAGAGCAACACAGTCTAGGGTCATGTTTGCTAGAGTCTGGAATCTTGGTCTCAACTGCATGGAACTACATCTCCCAAGATGCTCCTCAGCCTTTGGCTGTTCCAAGCCTTGGACTTCACCATCCCGGGGGCCCCATGCGTGTTACGTTCCGCTCTCCTTGTGGCCCTAGGAGCTTTTTTTCTTCCAAGAGTGTCCAGGGGCGTTTTCGAAATTAAGTTTCTTAATTTTGAAATTGTTCCCAGACCTCCGTGGGTGTTGTTTTTGACGTTTCTTGCTTAGGTGGAGTCCAGTGACTGGTGGGGATTGTAGTCCATCTACCCTTTTCTCCTTAGACAATGTCCCAAGAACTTATGGGAAATGTACCGTGATAGGGTTTAGCCGTGGTTCTTAACCCGAGCTTCACTTCAAAACCACCTGGGACGCTGCGAAAAAGATACAGGTGCCTAGCCCCCCTTCCAGATAATTCTGATAATTCTGGTCTGGGGTGAGGACCATGCATCTGTTTTATTTTAAGACTCCTCCTAGATTGGATCCAGTGTTGAGAAACATCTGCTAGCAAGCAATTCCTGGATTCTTCTCTTTTGAGAATGCCCCAAGGGCTGGTGGGAATCGTGCCTCCATTATCATTATATTGACTGTGCAGTG
This sequence comes from Hipposideros armiger, assembly GCF_001890085.2. Lineage (NCBI taxonomy): Eukaryota > Metazoa > Chordata > Mammalia > Chiroptera > Hipposideridae > Hipposideros > Hipposideros armiger. Next base: position 770,773 of record NW_017731959.1, read on the forward strand.
ATACTTCATGAGAATTATAGTCCATCTCTTCCAGTAATCTATGTGGAATTGTAGTCTGGTTCTGTCCTCCTCTTTCCACCCTCTCACGCTGATGTTACCCCCTCCCCTTGACCCCACCCCCCACCCTCAGGGCTGCAGTGATGACCGTACCCTGCCTATCAACCCCACTCTCCCCTTGCAGCCTGCCAAAATAGCCCCTTTGGGGATGCACCCCTGGGTCAAAGCTACTACTGGCCATCCAAAGCCAGACCTAGCATGCCAAGGTGAGGACACTCCACAGAGAGTGCTGTACGACTGCTCAGTAGCAAGAGAATGAGGACGGAGGGAAGGAAGACATGTGATAAGAGATGGGGGTGAGACATTAAGAGACAGTCCCTCCTCCCCTCCCTATGGCTCTGCCCTTATCCAGTCCTTTATCACCTGGATCTCCTACCACAGCCTGGTTTTACTCTGAGTTACCATTGTGAGATGTGTTTCCTCCTCTCTGGACTGAGACTTCATAAGTCTTTGTTTCCCTACAGGGATGACCCCAGGCCTTACTTTTTCTTCTCTCCACCTCCCCTATCTTAGACTCTGAGCTCATCCAGGTCCCAGAGATCCAGGATCCCAGAAGCTCCCATGGCTCTGACCACAGGTCTCAACTCCCCTGAGCTGTTAGAGGGGTCCTGGCCATCCAGCTCAGGGATCCCTTCCCCACCCAGGACCACTGAGGAACAGATGGTTGCCTCCCCACCACTCACTCTGGTTGATAGTAGTGACTCTGTGGTAGCCAAGTAAGTACCAGCAACCCTGGGGGGAAAGAAAGGTTGCGGGGTGGGGACCGGCATTCCATAATAATCATCACAGCCAGAGCTGTTTATGCAGCTCTTTTAGGACCATACTTCATATGTGTTAAGAGTTCTGGAGCTAGGCTGCCTGGGTTCAAATCCCAGCTCTGTCACTTACTCTCTGTATGATCTTGGCCTCAGTTTCTTCATCTGTGAATTGGGGATAGTAATAACACATATACCCTAGGGCTGTTTTAAGCTTTCGATGAGTTACTTAATATCTGTAAGGCATCTATAACAATACCGAGTGAGCACTTGGGTTTGTATTGGGTTGTCGGAAAAGTCATGACGCATTTTTGCATCAAAAAACATAGAAAAATACGTCATGACTTTTCCGACAGCCCAGTAAGACACAAGTTCAGCTGCTGTAACAAAGAGTCCTAAATTAATTGCGGCTTAAACAAGATAGCATTTATTTATCTCTCACCTAATAGTCCAGGCAGAAGTAACCAGGGCTGATATAGCAGCCCCCAGTTGAGATGTCAGAGACAGTTTCCTACTATCTTGTTGCCCTCCCCACCCCTAGGCTGTTGCCCTTTCCTTCATGGACCAAAATGACTCCCCACCACATCCACTTTCCCGAGTCACATCTCTTCATACCCTGCTCGTCAAGAACCTAGTTACATGGCCATAAAGCTGCAAGGGCACCAGATGTATTTATAGAAGAGTGGCTACGTGCCCAGTATTGCATTACTGTATAAGAAAAGAGAACGGATATTGAGGGACAACTACCAGGCGCTGCTGTAGTGCTCAATGAACATTGGCTATTGTGATTATTATTGTTATGATTTGATTCTCCTCACCTCATCCACCTCCATTCTCTTATGCCCACAGGTACATAAACCGGTTTCGCCAGGCTCAGCCCACAAGCCGAGAGGAACGCCGGCCTGTAGGCATAACCCCAGCTGACTTTTGGTGGCTGCGGCCTGAATCTCCAGACCCTAGCAATCAACTTGCAGCAGGTACCTGCTTTAGTCCTGTCCACTCCTGACCCAAAACATTTCCTGATCAATGTCCTCAGCAGCCACTCCTCCTGTCCCTCCTAAATCAATTGGGGCTTCTCAGCAGGAGTCAGTGAACCAGAAGAAAGACTCAACACAGCAGTCCCAACTCTTGCCAAGGTGGCCAGTGCATCGCAGGCTAAGACTATGACCCCACTTCAGGAAATCAAGCAGGTGACATCCCCATCCTCTCCTTTTCCTAGGTACCTGAACTGACAGTACCAGCTGGGATAGAATTAGTCAATCCCAAATTCAAGGAAGCTTAAACAAAAAAAAAGGAGGATTTGTTTGCTAATGCAGTAAAAAAAATCCAAAAGTAGATGCTTTCAGGCATGGCTGAATCCAGGTGTTTGAACACTATTAGGAGGAACTTGACTCTTGTCTCTCTGTAACTGTTTTTTGGGCTCAGTCTCAGGCAGGCTTTCCCTTCAAAGTTGCTAAGATGGCCCCACTAGCTCTAGGTTTCTAATCTATTTAGTTAATCCACATGAAAAAGGAAGGTTTTCCAATAGCTCCATCCAGAGCCCCAGGGCTTACTCTCACTCACAATAACTGTGATCCAGAAGACAGAACGTTATGATTAGTCAGGCCTGGTCAGGAAAGTAGGGTCCACCCTTCTCCCATAAGGGGTGCACTGAGGGGTGGTGGATCCACAGAGGAAAACTGGGTCATTCTTCCCTGAGGAGGAGGAGCATCTTCTAAGCCAGAATGTGAGGGTACCAGGTGGGAGTACAGATTTGCACTCCAGGTCCTCTAGAGCCCTTTTCCCAGCAGCCTTTAGGATGAGAGCTGACCTCTGACCCTCTCACCTCGTAGAACCTCAACACATGGAACTCATCCCTGCTGGACCTGGAGACACTGAGCCTGCAAAGCAGAGCTGCCAGGCTGCTGAAACGCAGGTGCCTCTCCCCACATCATCTTCCCCACTCCTAGAGCTCCAGGCCCAGCCCACTGCCTCTGAGACTCCTGTTGCATCACTTCTGCCTTCTCCCTACAGCAAGGCCTCGATCTCCTCCTCCTCCTGCAGTCCCAGCGATGCCAGCAGCTCCTCATTCCCTGTCAGCTCTGATGGTCCCTCTCCCTTCTCCATGACCTTCACCCCTGAATCCAGCAAGGGCTCTGACCCTAAGGCACATGGTAAGTTCTGGGAGGCAAGGATTGAGGGTGGTCTGGGTGGAAATCCAAGCGATGTGACCTTGGGCCTCTCTGGGCCCTCCTTGTTTTCTCAACTTTAAAGCAGGGATAATAATCACAATCCTCTTGCTGTGGGTGTTGTGAGGATTAAATGAGTTGGTGAATACGTGGAGTACTTAGCACAGCTCTGTTAACAGCAGCTATCATTCCTATGACAGGTTTTCTCTATCCCGTCTGCCACTCTGAACACAAAGCTCTAAAATCAGAAAGCTTTTTGCAAATTTGGCACCACACCTGGTTTGACAGCAAAATCTGACCTCAACAATAAGGATATTTATAATTCTATTATTTATCTATCTATATCTCATGTAGGGCGACTGTTCATCCTTTTTGCTGTGGATATATTACATTGAACCATATGAAATGTTTGCCTTTGTAAGTAAAAAATGGTTGAATGTTGGCAATTGCATATTGTTCAGCCAAATATGAATGTGTTTGAGTCTGGTGTACTGTCCCAGAGCCCTGTCTACACTGCATATACCATGCAACTTTGCTAAAACAGGCAAACTGTTGAGCATCCAAATTTCTGCCGCCAAGATTTTCAGAGATGAGTTTAAGGACCTGTGTTACTATTACTGCCATCACTGTTCTTATTTTTACTCTATGTCCAGGTCCTGGGATGCAGTGGTACATAGGACAGGTGCTCTGTATGTCTCATAGGGTCCTGTGAATGGGGACAGACAAACACAAGTGAATAGAGGTGTTTGTGCATGTTGTGTGATCCTGCTCAAGCACTTGTCTATCTGATTCTTCCCTCTGTCTAAGCTTCACCTTTTATTCACCTCTCCTTCCTGAGCCTCAGTTTTCTCATCTGTAAAATGGGGATAAAACTAGTCTGCTTCATCAGTTGTTTTGTAGATTAAATTTATCCATTCATTCGTCAAACAAACATTGAGTTCCTACTATGTATGAGGCCCTGTGAGCAGGATTAGGGATTCCACAGTGAACCAACCATACATAGTCTTACCTTCAGGGCCCTCACAGCATAGTGTGTGTGGAGCAGAGAACTGCTACATAATCCCACAAACAAATGTGAAAGTAAGCGGAAAGGAGATCCAAGCAGGAGAGGACAGTGATGCTGGGAACTCAGAGAAGGCCTTCCCAGAAGAAGTGCTAACTCAGTGGAGATCTGAATGATGACGGTGGGGACAAGAGCCCTCTAGCATGTACAGAGGTTCTGAGGTGGGAGGGTGCACGGTGCAGAAAATGGACTAGAAAAGGCAAGCGCTAAGGGTAAGAGTAGTGTGGGATAAGGCACGAGAGATTGGCAGGGGTCAGATTACATTGGGCCATGTAGGCATGGTGCGGCATTTGGTCATTATCTTAGTACTGGGGAGCCATGAGAGGGTTCTGAGTGGCGAGGGGCCATGATCTCCCTTGCGTGTTAACAGACTCCCTCTGGCCGCTATCAACACCTTTTGAGAAGCACTGGAAATTTGGCTTGGGCCAGAGCCTGAGGAGCAGAGTAGAGGGAAGTGGCCAGGTTTGGAAGTAGAATCTCAGGATTCTCTCCACACATCTTTTTGGGGGATATAGAAGGGAGAGGTCTAAGATGATGCCCCCCTCCCCCCTTCCCTGTCTAGCATCAGATGGTAGGGCTTCTGAGAGATAACGGTAGCCCTACTGACCATGACTGATGAAATACTGCTCTGGATGATGGGAAAGATGTCCTTTTGCACCACTGGACTGAGGACAGGCAGTGGCCCTGCCCTTAATCACTGCTGTTTTGAGCCAGAGCAGTGCCGGGCTCAATAGTAAGAGCTGGACAAATATTTGTTAATGAAGGAAGCATTGAATGATGACAGGTTGAGGAGCCCATGCGTCCTCTCTCTCCTCGGACTCTGCCCCTTCCCACTTTCCACTCTACAGAGGAGTTGGGACGTTATCTGGAGAGCCTGTCTGAATAGCCTTCTGGTACAGTGCACAGGCTGTCACTCGGTTGTTCATCACCCCCCTTCCCTCTAATTAATCCCAAAGGAACTCCAGCACCAGCCCCCGGCCCTGCTCCAACCCTGGTCTCCTCCCTGGCACCCCTGCGGCCAGAAGATGACATTCTGTACCAGTGGCGGCAGCGGCGGAAGTTTGAACAGGCTCAAGGAGGTCAGGGTGACAGAACTTGGATGCGGCCAGGGACGCCTGCCCTTACCACTCAGGTGAGATGGAGGAGGGAGGAGACTGAGGGGCTGAGGAGGTACCCCAAGGGAAGGTGGAGGAAGGGGTAGACTGAGTGGGACTGAAGACATTCTCTCTACCCTTTCTCTCCCTCTCAGGTCCCTGTCCCCATCTGTCTGCAGACCCCTCCTGACCCAGGAGAGATCCTTCGTTCCCTGGGGACACAGCCTAACTGTGTTCCACTCTGGGGCAGTGTGGCCCAGCCTGTTCCCCCGGAAGCCATCCATGTGGAGAGGCCTCCTCTTCCCCCAGGGTTCTCTCCACACATCGTCTGGGGCTCCAGCCCCCATGGGTTATTCTGGGCCCCGCAGTCGGGTCCCTGGGTATCTCTTGGAGCCGTTCCCCACCTGCCCCCAGCCTCTACTGTGCACCCTGCTGCCCCCCAGGGTCTGCCCACCCCTACGCCAAGCAACCCCACCCAGACTGAGAGGCAGAGCCCTAAGCCTCGGAAAGGTAGAGCCCGGTGCCAGGAGCCTGCTGGGCGAGTCACGGCAGCGGAAGAGGGGCCTGGCCCGCAGCTCCGAGGCGCCCTGGGCCAGGTAGTGACCGCTCGCCTATTTCCGGACTGCCTGGAGGACACGCCCCCTCTCCTCCAGGGCCGGCCTCCACCCCAGCCTGACTCTCCAGAAGTCAAGGCCACACACTCTCAAACCAATATTAGGCCGGGTCGCGCAGAGGTCACGCCCCCTCTCTCTAATTCAGAGTTTCCGCAGACGGAGACCCCACGGGGTGGGTCTAAGGCCCGGTATCAGAATGCCAAGGCCACGCCTCCTGCAGCGAGGGCAGTGCTTTGCAAGGACAAAGACAATCTCTCAGCTGAAGTCAGGCACCCTCAGCCCAAGGTGCGTCCCCCTCCAGCTGAAGAGGCGTCCCTAAGCGTCAAGGCCCCATCCCCTCTGTTCAAGGCGGGGTCTCTAGAGGCGGTGGTCACGCCCCCTCTCGCTGCTGACCATGACCCCGCAGAAGACCTGCTTTCCCAGGCCGCTCGGCTTCTGCAGGCTGCTGAAGGTGAGCTGATGCACGTGGCTGCCCTGATCTGGATGGTAGTCCAGCACCCTACGAGGCCGGCCCCCTGGAGCTCGCTCTTTACCCTCCAGACTCCGACGGCAGCGAGTTCCAGGAGGACCCTGTACTGCAGATGTTAAGGGCTCAGAGGGCGGAGCTGCGGCGGCAGAAAAGGTGACTATCTCCATGACTTATTACAACGGGCCCCTTAATCATTGGAGACCCCCACATTGGGTGCCTACCTCTCTTGAACCCCTTTCCCAGAAACGTCCAAAGCCCCAGATCCCGATCCTGGTCACATACCTCAGCCTCTACCACCTGGCTTTTTTCCAGGAAAGTGGACGCCCAGTTATCCCTCCTGCTGGGCCATACTGAAGACCCAGGGTCTTGGTCTCCTCCAGACAGGTTGCCTCCCAGGTCTCCAAGAATGCGACTGAGGAGGGAAGGAGCCTCGCTTGAGGCCAGACGACTTTGAATTGTACAAATTCTGTTTTTCCCAATGAAATATTTTTTTCAGGTTACTGGTTGTCTCTGAGAAAGGAGTTGTTCTGGAAAGGCCAAGAGTCATGCTAAATTAGGGAAATGGCTGCCCCCCAACCCCCACCCTCCTTCCTGTCTGTTGATGCAAAATCTGCTCTGGTTTCATCTTCTTTGAGGGCAAGGAAAGGGAGGGGTTCCAGGTAAGACTTCAGGCAAGACTGGGCCTTCCCTTAACTTAGGAGTAGATTCTCCTGTCTGAGGGAGTCAGAAGGGACAGCCCTCTGGGCATGTAGCTAATGGGGTCATCAGAGCATTGGACAATGGTTAGTCCTCAGTCCATATCCTGCTTGAGCCAGCAGCAGCATTTGGTACATTGATGCCTCCCTCTTTGAAGCATGTCCTTACCCTGCTTCCAGCACCCCGCCCTGCTCCTCACCAGCCTGTCACTTGGTGTGTCCCAGGGCTCTGGCCTTGACTTCTCTATCTACACTCATTCCTTGGTGCTGTTGTCTAGTTTCATGGCTCTAAATCCCATCTCTGTTCTGTTAGTCCCCAAATTTCTATCTTCAGCCTAGACCTGGCCACTGAACCTCAGGCTCCTATATCCTGCTACCTGCTTACCATCCTCACTTAAAAGTCTAAGAGAGGGCCAGCCGAGTGGCACATTGGTTAAGAGATGGCTTGGGACGCCAGAGGGCCCCGGTTCGGATCCCACATATGAGGGCCAGTGACACTGCCCTCCACAGCTAAGATGCTGAACAACAGCTCAACCTGGAGCTGGGCTGCAGTGAGTCGCCGGCGATGGCATAGGTTGCAGCCCGTGCTGCGGTGGGCTACCATGGGCTACTGTATGTAGCCAGCAGCCAGCATGAGCAGCCAGCAGCTGCAGTGAGCGGCCGTCCAGAAGCCAGCGACTGATCTGCCTCGTCCGGGAAGAGCGCAATGATGGTGCCAACTTGGGCCGGTGAAGCGACATCCTCCACAACTAGACTGAAGAACAAAACGACAGCAACTTGTCTGTTCCCCTTCCCCCAATTCCCCAGCGCTGTCCCCATCACCCAATTCCCCAATAAAAATCTTTGAAAAAATAAGATCCAGGGCCAGCCGAGTGGCAGGTTGGGAAAAAAAAAAGTCTAAGACATGTCTCAAACTGCACAGGTCTTAAACTGAGCTCCCAATCTTCCCCCTAAACCTGGTCCTCCCAAGCTTTCCTCTGCTTAATCCTTCTACCAGCTCAGTTCAAATGCCTCATAGTCACTCCTGACCCCTCTCTTTTTTCCTCACACCCACAGTCAGTTGACCAGCAAGTCCTATCATCGCTACCTTTAAAAGCACTTGTAAAAATTCAGTGAAATTTGCCAATTTCATTGTACATAAAGCTTACCTCAAAAGAAAAATCAATATTGAACTCTAATTAAAGATATGCATGCTAAAGTATTTAGGGGACAGTATACCAGTGTCTGTGATTTATTTTGAAACATATCTAAAAATTAAGTTAGTGGATGAATAGAGTAGCAGGTGGATGTGAGATAAAGCAAATGTAGTAAAATGTTAATGGTAAGTAAGATCTAAGTGGTGGATATACGGGTGTTCATTGTAAATTGTTCAACTTTGCTGTGGGTTAGAAACTTTTCATAATAAAACGTTGGAGAATATATAATCAGGGTTATTTTGATATCTGTATTTATAAAAATGGGAGGATGGAATAGATTTCTTTAAAAAGTAGCTTCTGTATGACACAGACATGGTAAATATTTGTTTTCAGGCTTTTTGAACAAACCATACATTTAAATGAAACCAACAAGAAGGAAATAGATGTTTAGCTATAAAGAGAAATAAAAGAACCTGACCTAATTGAGGGGTGAGTAGGGCCTAAAAGGATCCCCAAGGAAGTTACATTTAAACTGAGACAGGTAGGAATTAACTAGTTGACAAAGGGCCATCCCAATTACTATTGCTGGGTTATAAGCCACCCCCAAAACTCAGTGGCATAAAACAATCATTTTATTATGCTTATGGATTCTGTGAGTCAGAAATTTGGACAGGACACAGTTCGGGACAATTTGTCTCTGATTCATGGTGTCTAGGGATTCAACTGGGAAGACTCAAAGGTGACTCAGCAGCTGGGCATGGACTCGGGCTTCTTTACACACAAGTCTGGCACCAGGGCTCAGATGACGAGCTGGAACTATGGATTACAGTGCCTACACATGATTTTCATGTGACTTGAGCTTTCTCAGAGCATGACTACCTCAGCATAGTTGCATTTCTTACATGATGCCTCAACAACTCTTAGACCTAGTCATTCCAGTAGACAAGAAGGAAGCTGCATTGCCTTTTACTACCTAGCCTTGGAAATCCTATAGTGTCCATTCCACTATTATCTATGGGTTGACGTCACAATCTTGCTCAGATTCAAAGGGGAGGGAACATCGACTCCACCTTTTCATGAGAGGAGTGCCAAAAAATTTGTAGCCACCACAGAAGTTGAAGGGGTGGGGGGTGGGGGGTATACTCCAGGTAGAGGGAGAGGAAACATGCGGGAAATACCTATGTTGGGAGTGAGGTCTGCAAGTTCAATAAATCAAAATCAGTAACTAAACTGACCCCCAGCACTCCCCTTCCCCAATCTCTGCTTAATTTTTATCCATTGAACTTAATCACCTTCTAATATTGCATATTTAAAAATATTTATTTCATTGTTTTCTCCCGTTAGCTTTTGAGTTCCATGTGGGCAGGGTATATTTCCCCTATTTTGGTTACTGATGTATCCACAAATTAAGTGATCAGAGTTTTTGAATGCATGGATCAAAGATGTACTTTCTAAGGTGAGAGCCTTGTTGAGGGCATGACCAATGGGAGAGTCCCCTTGGAAACGGCGTTGTTACACAGTGTTTTCTGAGCCTGGCTCAGTCAGCGATGGGAATGATTGGGACTGGCCTTATGGGAGGCATGGTCATGTTCTGGCATTGTGGGCTAAACTCATTCCTAGGAAAAAGGAGTCAAGGCTGGGGCCTGTACTAGACAGTAGAGAAGGCAAGGAAAATATCCCTTGGGTAGGGCGAGGCCAAGTTGCAGAGGACCTAGCGTTATGTTCCAGGCAAGGCATCTGAGCCAGTGGAAACTGTCTATCGACGAATGTCAGTTTTCTGTGGGCAGGGCCAGGGTCAGGACTGACAAAGTGGGGCTAGAGGATTGAGACGCTGAAAAGCTGCATGGGGATGCATGCAGAAAAGCCCTGGGCTCATGGGAGGATCTAATTAGGAGCGGTCAGAGGAGCGGTCACTGAGAATAGACTAAGGGGAGGGCCCATTGCTTAGTGTTAGAAGTATTAGAAGCAAATCATAAAAAAATGGGGAGTGTGTCTCAGGAGGGGAATAACAGCCAATGAAAAACAGTCATGGGCGCGGCGCTGTCAAACTTCTCGGGGCGGGACCGAAGAGACCGAGCCAGGGTTGGGACCCAAGCAGAAGCCAATAAAAAGCTGCCAGGTGGGCGGGGCATCTTCCTGAGGCCAAGAGTGGAGCCAATGAAAAGCGGCGCCGCGTCCCCACTGCCCCCGCCACCTTGGGGCGCGCGCCTGAGCCACCGGCAGCCGTTAGGGGCGGAGCCTGCAGCCGCCAGCGCGCGGCTCGCGCCCTCCCCTTTGTGTCGCCATGGCGGCGGCATCGGCGACGAGGACGACGATCGAGGAGTCCAGCGCGGCCAGCGCCTGAGGAGGCCACGCGACCATGGTGGTGAGGGGCCCACGCGGCCGTCAGTCCGTCCGCGTGGCAGTATGTCCGTGCGCGGCCCCGCCCCACGCGCCCCGCCCCCGGCCCCGCCCGAGCCCGAGGCCTGCGCCGCCCCTCACCCCTTGTCGCGGTCCGCCTTGTACCCCGGCCCGATTCCAGGGCCCTTGCCCTTACCCCGGCCCCGCCCTCTCAGCGTGCGTCCCTTTCCACGCCCTGGATGGGGGTGACAGTGGCCGAAGACTTGGACTTGGGAGGAGGAGGGGCTGGTCCAGAGAAGGAACCAGCATCCCTTAAGTGGCCCCTGCAGGGGCCTGCTGATGCTCTCTGGGTCCTCGCCAGCCCCCATCCCAGAGCCATCCTCAGCGTCCTCACCCCAACCTCCACCCTTTCTTGGCCTAGCCCCCTCCTCCTCCTGCCACCATCCCCTTTCTCATTCTCAAGCCCCACCCCCACTCAGCTCCATCCTCAGCCTGACCCTTTTCTTCTCCTCATCATTCTCACCCCATCCCAGTCCCTCTCAACCAACCCTCCGCTACCCCACATCATCCTGAACCTTTACCTCAGCCTCTTCAGCTGCTCCCCTCCCCCTTACTCCACCCCAGCCCGAAACCCAAACTGTACCTCCCGCTTGATCCTTGGGTTCTCCCCATCTTCTTGTCCTCATCCTCCCCCACCACCGTGTCCCTCTCCCACCATGCTGCTTCTGCTCATTCATCCATTCATTCCCTCATTTGCTCGCTTAACAGACATTCACCGAGACCTCTTTGCAGACCCTATGCTCCAGGCACTGAGAGAGTCCGATCCCATCCTGCCTTGGGGAGCATGAGCTGGAGGGGTGACAGACCGGAGGATGAGACCCAAGGATGTACTTGGGGTTGCAGGGATATAAAGGAGGAAGAAGCTAGAGCCCAGTCTGGGGAGTCCCCATCTGGTAGCTGGTTAATTTATTCATCAGATTTTACCAGGCCCTGCTGTGCAACTGGGCTGACAGTGGGCATTGGGACCCAGTGAGGAATCAGGCACAACCATACTTGTGAGAAGTACCAATTCTGTGCCCACCTTTGTGCGGGACCATGCTGGGGATCTGGGGGCTCAGCTCCAGGCCCTGATTCTAGAGAGATCACGGTCCAGTGTAGGAGATGAACGTGTCACCAGACAGTGACATCTCAGAGTGCTGTGATGTAGGAAGCCCAGGCATAGTTGTCAAACCTGGGATGGGGGAACCTCAGGGGATGGGGAATCAGGAATAGGTGCCTGACACAACCTGAAGGGTCAGGGAGGACTTTGGAGAGGAGAAAACATGAGAGTTGAGACCTGAGGGATGCGGAGAAGTGAACCTAGTGAAAGAATGAGGAAGAGTGTTCCATGCAGAGAGAACAGCCTTTGCAAAGGCCTAGAAGGAAATGAGAAGATGGTGCTTTTGTTGGACTCTTAGAAATTTGAGAACTCTGAAAGTGGAGGCAATGGGGAGAGATGAGAATGGAGAGGTAAACAGAGATCTGAGAATTCAGACTTTATCTTGAAGACAACAGGGAGCCATTGAAGGTTCATGATCAATGGAGAGACAGAGGCAGATTTGTGTTGTGTGAAATTATACTGGCGCTTGCTGTGAAGAAGCCAGCAGGAGGGTAGAGGTTGGAAGCAGGAAAGCCGATAAAATGGGAGTTGTGGTTGTCCAGACATAAATGAGAGATGTGGAGAGGCACAATCGGCAGATGACTATGTACTCCAGGGGCTACAGGAGGGGTTTAAACCTGGAGAGATGGTACCAGCATGCTCTCTCCCTGCCTCACCCTCTGCCCCAGCTCTTCCAGTTCCCCACCCGTCCACGCAGGAAGAAGAAGGCCTATCCTCAGCCCGGCCTTCACCTCCCCCTGACCTACCCTGCTACTCCATGCTAATGGCAGTGTGTGGAGTGATTCAGGCCTCTAGGCCCAGGCTGGCAAATAACAATGCTCCCCTTGTCTCTCTGCTCCCATCCCTGGGGGCCTCTGATTCTTCTTTCTGTTCTACAGGCTCGAAGCACTGACAGCCTGGATGGCCCAGGGGAGGGCTCAGTGCAGCCCCTGCCCCCCACTGGGGGGCCCAGTGTGAAGGGGAAGCCTGGGAAGAGGTGAGAGGTGAGGGAAAGGCTCAGTTTAGGAGGGTGCCAAGCACAGGAGCCACTAGTGATGTGTCATCTGTCCCCCAGGCTCTCTGCTCCTCGAGGTCCCTTCCCCCGGCTGGCTGACTGTGCCCATTTCCATTATGAGAATGTTGACTTTGGCCACATTCAGGTATGAGGGTTTGCACCCAGGTGGGAAGGTGAGAACCCACCCAATCTTGAGACAATATCAGCCACCCTACTCCTGAGACCTGTCCTTGGTACTGGCTGCTCCCCATCTGATCAGTCAGTGTCAGGAGTTGCAAGGCAGAAGGGGAGAGTTGTTTATTCATTCATTTATTTCTTTATTCATTTAGCAGCAACTTTTTGTTAGCTGTATACTCTGTGCCAGGACCCTGTACTCTGACTGACATATCCCCAGGCCCTGCCCTGGGGGAACACAGCCCATACCTAAATAGTGCCAACCTGAAGGGGTCAGGACTGGAACAAAAGTGAGGCCCTCACCTGGGCCTTTCTTTCCCTCTACAGCTCCTCCTATCTCCAGGGCGTGAGGGCCCCAGCTTCTCTGGGGAGAATGAGCTGATGTTTGGAGTGCAGGTGACCTGTCAGGTGAGGCCATCCCTGCCTTTCACCTAGCCTGGCAGACTGGTCGCCATAGTTCTCAGCTCAGTGTAATGGGCCCACTGCTTCCTTCTGTCCTTCCTGCTCCCACAGGGCCGTTCCTGGCCAGTTCTCCGCAGTTATGATGACTTCCGTTCCCTGGATGCCCACCTCCACCGGTGCATATTTGACCGGAGGTTTTCCTGTCTCCCAGAGCTTCCCCCACCCCCAGAGGGTGCCAGGGCTGCCCAGGTAACTGACTTGTTGTCCCAGCCCCTGCCTCAGCCATGGTGTGTCCTCATCAGCGATGTGGAAAGCCATTAAGGCAGGGGGATACATAAATATTCAAACACGAGTTTGACATGAGTCCCAGCCAATCAGAATGGAGAAGCCCAGAATGGAGAGGCCTTAGAACTGCAGCAGGGTTCTGGAGGCTCCCTTGAATTTTAGGATCATGGGGAGTTCGGGGGGGCTCCATGGGAGGGTCAACATGGCCAGACCAATGGGGGCACATAAGAGTTTGGCATAACCTATTTATGAACTGATATGACAATATTTTAGTACTTGACACAAGAGCAGAATCCATGCATTTGGGTTGAATTTTCATCCTGCCCAGAGGTGATCTAGGGCAGTATAGGAGAGCAGTAGGTTCTCTCGGGGTCTTCTCACAAGAGCCCTCCCTGATAACCTGCCCACAGATGCTGGTGCCACTGCTGCTGCAATACCTGGAGACCCTGTCAGGACTGGTGGACAGTAATCTCAACTGTGGGCCTGTGCTCACCTGGATGGAGGTGGGCCCAGGCAGCAGGGCTTGGAGTTGGGAGTGAGTGGGGGATGTCTGAGTAGCAAGAACCAGCCTGGAAGTGTGTGTGGGCACAGGAAAGAAACAAGCCAGAGTGGAGGAGGCACTGGTATTTCAGGGTCTGTGTGGGCGCATGCCTGTGAGAGAGAATGAGCACGCGCGCGCGCGCGTGTGTGTGTGTGTGTGTGTGTGTGTGTGTGTGTGTGTGTGTGTGTGTGTTAGCAGGTGTTGGGCTGTGAGGGTTGGGGATGTGAGGATTTCAAGGTATATCAGCTAGAAATAGGTTTGGCTGTAACAGAACACTTGCTTACGAGTGACTTAACCCAGCAGCTTTTTAGATAGCAGATGTGCAGCATCTGCTATTGAGGCTGGGGGTGTAGGACTATGTCAGGAGGGATTCAGGGCAGGGGAGCCCTGGGACGTGAGACGGGAAGGAAGGGGCTTTGTTTTGGAAGGGGCATGAATTTAGGTCTTTGACCTATAGCTCTGAGTGACTGGGGTTCTTAGGGGACAAGTGGGTCCATATGGAGGAACTTTCTCTGCCTTTATTATCACCTTCTGGCCTTTCTCTGCCACATTCCCACTCCATTTCAGCTGGACAATCATGGCCGGCGACTGCTCCTGAGTGAGGAGGCCTCTCTCAATATCCCTGCGGTGGCCGCTGCCCATGTGGTGAAACGGTACACAGCCCAAGCACCAGACGAGCTGTCCTTTGAGGTGAGGCAGTGGGGGAGCAGACTCCAAAGCTGGACTCCCCACTTCCCAGCCGCTCCTGACCCTCCCGCCTCTCATCTGCCCACTCCCAGGTGGGAGACATTGTCTCAGTAATCGACATGCCGCCCACAGAGGATCGGAGCTGGTGGCGGGGCAAGCGAGGCTTCCAGGTGAGCCTGGCTTGGGGTGGACAGGTAAGGCTAGGGCACCACACCAAGCTAGGAAGGCCCAGGCACTGACCCTGAACCCTCCTCAGGTCGGTTTCTTCCCCAGCGAATGTGTGGAGCTTTTTACAGAGCGGCCCAGTCCAGGACTCAAGGGGGGTAAGTGCCAGGGGCAAAGAGGGGAGGCCTTCCCGCATCCTTTGTCTGCTGTTCATCCTTTTCACCCATCATTCACCCCACAGATGCAGATGGGCCCCCATGTGGTGTCCCAGCTCCCCAGGGTGTCTCCTCTCTGACCTCAGGTAATAGAAACAAGGGGCAGGCCCCTGCCCCCTACCCCATTAGACTGGTGGCTGCACTGACCCTGTGTGGTCTGCCTTTCCCCCCACAGCCGTGCCCCGGCCACGTGGGAAGCTGGCTGGCCTCCTGCGCACCTTCATGCGCTCCCGCCCTTCTCGGCAACGGCTGCGACAGCGGGGCATCCTGCGGCAGAGGGTGTTTGGCTGTGACCTTGGAGAGCACCTCAGCAACTCGGGCCAGGACGGTGAGGCCCAGGCCCCACCCACCCAGTCCATCCCTCCTATCCAGGATGCAACTTCCCCAGCCCTGACCCCAGTGCTTTCTCCCAGTGCCCCAGGTACTTCGCTGCTGCTCTGAGTTCATTGAGGCCCACGGGGTGGTGGATGGAATCTACCGGCTCTCAGGCGTGTCATCCAATATCCAGAGGCTACGGTGAGGGCCTTTCGTCAACCCCTTCCCTCCACAAATTTTTACTGAGTATCATCTGTAGTCCAGGCCCTGTGCCTTGGGCTGGGGACACAGGGTTCTTGGGAGTTAGGAGGGCATAGAACAGGGTTGGACCAGGGCTGGAGGCAGGCAGAGCTTCTTTGAGGAAGTGACACCCCAGCTGAGGCCTGAGAGGTGAGAGCACTGGAAGCAGAAGGATCACCTTCATTTAGCACCTGCCTCATGCTGAGGACACAGTTGTGAATGAGACAACTAGAGACTCCCACGCTCATGGGGCTCTCACATGCTGGAGGGAACGAGAAACAAAGAAATGAGAGAGTTTACTAGTAGGTGACAAGTGCTGTGAAGAACAAGAGATTAAGGGGTAAGGAGGATCACAATAAACCCAGGAGGGGTATTGCAGTTTTAAATGAGGTGGACAGAGAAGGCCTCCTGAGGGAGAGCTCCCTCTGGACCACGCGAGGGAGTGAGCATGCCATGGGTTTATCCTGGGAAAAGCATTGGTGGTGGAGGGAACAGCCAGACCAAAAAGGAAAGCAGCAGGAGATGATTGATGTCTGAGAAGTAATTAGGGGCAAAGTGTGCAAGGCCTTTTTGATGACTGTTAGGATTTTGGCTTTTACATAGAATGAGGGCGGACCCACAGGAGCATTCTAAGCCAAGGAGGGACAGTGTGCACGACAGTTTACGAGGTGGGAAGCAGGGAGGCACGAGCATTGAGGCTAACGGGACTACGAAGTAAGAGCACAGAGCCTGGGGTCAGCGAGAGGTGCAGCATGAGGTCACGTTCATTGAGCTTGACCCTTGAGCAGTGAGACACCACCAGACAGTTGTGAGTAGGTGGCTGCTGGGATTTCCGGTGACCTGGAAGCCAAGAGAATGGCACAACTTGGTGTAAGGTGCAGGGATATGCTCTGGAGTCAGATAGCCTTGGGTGGCTATAGGCAGGGGCACCTGCCACCTGAGCCTTAGTGTCCTCTGTGAAATGGGACACACTTGTCTTTGGTACACAGGGTTGTTACAGGTCCAGTAAGGCTCTGCCTCTGAAGAACCCAGCACAGGAAGAGGGTTGCATCCATCTGTGGACAGTGAGGGTGGGGCAGGGAGGGCTCAGCCCAGTATGCCAGCTCTGACCCAGTCTTCCTTCTCCTTGCCCTGGTGGCCCTAGGCATGAGTTTGACAGTGAGAGGATCCCTGAGCTCTCTGGCCCCGCCTTCCTGCAAGACATCCACAGTGTGTCCTCCCTCTGCAAGCTCTACTTCCGAGAGCTGCCCAACCCCTTGCTCACATATCAGCTCTACGGGAAGTTCAGTGTGAGTAAGGGAGCTGGCAAGGTTGGAGGGTGCTGGGATGCATTGGACCCAGACCCCATCACACCCGTGCACAATTTCAGGAGGCCATGTCAGTGCCTGGGGAGGAGGAACGCCTGGTGCGCGTCCATGACGTCATCCAGCAGCTGCCCCCACCGCACTACAGGTAAACCAGAAGGGACAGGGAAGGGCTGTGGTGGGCTCCCAAGGGAGTTGAGGCTCAGGTGTCCCCCTCTACTCCTACTCCCAGGACTCTGGAATACCTGCTGAGGCACTTGGCCCGCATGGCAAGACACAGTGCCAACACCAGCATGCATGCCCGCAACCTGGCCATCGTCTGGGCGCCCAACCTGCTACGGTAAGATGGCAGCTCACCATCCTGTCACCCCCAGCTCCCTCCCATGGGCTGAACCCAAAGTCTTCCCCCCACCCTTACCCCCATCCCAGGAACCCACCCAACTTTTGTTCCCTTGTTCATTTCATTCAACATATATTTATTATGTACCTTCAGTGTGCCATCCGCTGCTCTCAGCACTGGGGACAGAGTAGTGAGCAAGATCCCGGGCTCTTGGGCTCACATTCTCATGGGGGAGGTGGACAATGAACCATCAACAAGAAAATACAGAGTATGGTCTGATAGTGGTGAGTGGCGAGGAGAAGGACTACGAAGCAGGGGAGGGGGGTGCTCAGGGTCATGGCATCCTGGAATGTTTCGGTAGAGTGGCAAGGAAGGCTTCAGTAAGAAGTCTTCTGTGACCATCAGCAGGGTAAGCCTCAGAGGATTTGATGGTGACCAAGATAGGCAAGCTCTCTGTCCTAAATAAAATAGGAGGTACATCCTATGGTGGGTATAAGAACTATGGTAAAAAAGAAAAGACAGACTGGAGTACAGGTTTGTATTTAAGTAAGGTGGACAGGGAAGACTCCACTGAGAAGGTGCCATCTGAGTCAAGCCCTGGAGAAGGTGAGGGAGGGGGGACCCATGTGGCTATCTGGGGAGGAGCAAACCAGGCAAAGGCAACAGCAAGTGCAGAAGCCCTGGGGCTGGTTCAGGGAGGCCAGTGTGGCTGGAGCTGAGTGAGTGAGTGAGTTGAGTGAGTGGCTGAGGGGAAGGAGATGATGAGGTCAGAGAGGTGGTGGGGGACCAGATAGAGGAGTGACTGATGGGTTGTGGGTCATTATGAGGATTTTGCTTTTACCAGGAGTGAGGTGCTCTGAGCTGGGAGCGCCTGGACCTGACTCAGGTCTTTGCAGGCTTCCTTCAGCTGTGCATGGGAAGCAGACTGTGGAAGTGGGGATGGGAGCAAGAGACCAGGAAGGAGATGGCAGTGAGGTGTAAGAGGGAGAAGATGGAGGGTGGGCCAGGGTGGAGCAGCAGAGGGGAGAAGAATTTAGATTCCAGACAGATTTTGTGGGTGGAGTTCATAGGGTTTGCGAGCAGATTGGAGCAGGGGATGTGAGGGAAAGAGAGGGGTCAAGGACAAGTCCAAGGTTTCTGGCCAGAACCACTAAAGGACTGCAGTGACTGAGATGGGGAAGGTTTGGGCAAAGGTTGAAAACTCAGTTCTAAATGTGATCAATTTGATAAGGTCAGAGGTGTTGAATGACAGTCATTGCTTCCGTCGGCTCCCCACCTTACCTAGCCAGAATTCCCCAGCGGTGGCTCAAGGCACCTGGCCTCCCTCTGCCTCCTCTCATCCAGGTCCATGGAGCTGGAGTCAGTGGGGCTCGGCGGAGCAGCGGCCTTCCGGGAGGTGCGTGTGCAGTCAGTGGTGGTGGAATTCCTGCTCACCCATGTGGATGTCCTATTCAGTGACACTTTCACCTCTGCTGGCCTCGACCCTGCAGGTATGCTCATCTCACCACCTGATGTCCTGGCTACTGCCTCCTCGTTGTCAGGGCCGCAGTGGGAGGGCAGGTGGGCTCCCAGCCCTGTCCCTACCCACTGAAGCTGGACCTCCCTCCAGGCTATTTGAGGACCCCGCCCCGGCCTCTCCCTCCCCTCCCCACCCTTCTCATTTCAGCTCCTACGCTCGGGATCCCCACTTCCTGGCCCGGACATCGTTCTTCTTTCACCCCTTGTAGCTCCTGGGGGCACTTGGGGCCAGGGGTCCACCTGGGAGGAGGTGGGAGGTCCCCAGACTTGACCCTGCCCCGGCCCCACCCAGACTCCCTGCCCTGCCCCGGACCCCAGCCCAGTCAGGATTCAGCACATCGGAGGGCCCTCTGGCCCGAGGTAACTGAAGCCAGAGCTGCTGCCCTCGCTAGCTGCTGGGAGCTGCCTCATCAGCTGGTTCTGCCTCATTCCTCCTCCTCACCTGCCTGCTGCCCACCCATTCCCGCCTGATCCTCTCTGGTCCCCTGCCTTGCCAGCCCGGGGGGCACGCTTTGGGGCCGGGGCTTGGGCTGTAGCGCTTGGCTTTGCCTGTGGCCTTGAATGGTCCTTGGGCTGATGGCTGCCAACTTTCCCAACTCCCCAGGCCGCTGCCTCCTCCCCAGGCCCAAGTCCCTTGCGGGCAGCGGCCCCTCCACTCGCCTGCTGACGCTGGAGGAAGCCCAGGCTCGCACCCAGGGCCGGCTGGGGACACCTACTGAGTCCACAGCTCCCAAGGCCTCAGCCTCACCTGTGGAAAGGTGAGTGGAATGCCAGGGAGAGGAGGGGCTAGCTCGGAGGCCCCAGCTCCTCAGACTGCCTCCTGTGTCTCACCCAAACCCCAGGAGGAAAGGGGAGAGAGGCGAGAAACAGCGGAAGCCAGGAGGTAGCAGCTGGAAGACCTTCTTTGCATTGGGACGGGGCCCCAGCATCCCCCGAAAGAAGCCTCTTCCCTGGCTGGGGGGCACACGCACCCCACCACAGCCTTCAGGTCAGAAGTTGGGCAGTTGGCATGGTGGTGGGGGAGGCACGCTGGATGGCCCCTGCGATTCTTCTACCTCTCCTTGCAGGCAGCCGACCTGACACAGTCACACTTAGATCTGCCAAGAGTGAGGAGTCTCTATCATCGCAGGCCAGCGGGGCTGGTGAGCTCACAGTGGCCTGGCCTGTGCCCAGGGATCTGGGAAGGGTTGGGGCCCTGAGCTGGCCTCTAAATGCTATACTTCAAATTTAGGGGTCTTGGGGTTTTTTTTAGTTTTTAATCTGGACGTGAGGTACAATGAGTTGGATAAAACATCAGCCTTGGTTCATGACACACTGTGATCATTGGTCCATACAGGATCCTTTTAAATAAGTCTTTTATTCATTCCTTTTGAATAACTCTAAATATATAATGAACATCCATGAACTCATTGGCCAGAGCTAAAAGAGCCCCACTACTTTACCTGTAAGCTCCTCCCCTCCCCTACCTGCTACCCCTCCCACCAGAGGCATCCTTCTGATTTGATGGTCATCATCCCCTTATTTTTAAGGTTTTGTCATGTACAGGTATATGCGTAAATAACATACTGCACACTTCTAGTCATTTTGAAACTTTAATTAAATGTATCATAAGAAAGGGGGTATCATGCCATATGTGGAACTTGACGGTCACCACTGCATTGCAGACTACCCTCCGTGTTGTCAGGTGTAGCTCGGGCTCACTCTTCTCTGCTGCTCCCTACTCTTCCATGTGGATATCCCATCGGGAGTTGCTTGTCCATCCTACTCCTGATGGATTTGGGGGCTCTTAGGAGCACTCCCTGCCATGCCCACACTCCTGAAAGCTATACACATACCCAGGAGTGGCAGCGCATACTCTAGGGTATGCTCGTGTTCAGCTGAGCAAGACAAGGCCCAGTTGTTTTCCAAACGTGCTTGCCCCCGTCTGTGCTCCCAGCAGCCTTGTTTGAGATCCTGTTGGTCTCATGCTCACAACCTGTGGGGTTGTCAGACTTCATTCTGGCCTTTGGGTCTGGAATGGTTCTCCTCGTGGACTTGCCATTCGTTTCCTTTATCACCGTGAGTCTGAGCAGCTCTCTCCAGGTTCGCAGCCATTGTGGCCCTATCCAGGGAAGTGTCTCTGCAGGTTGTTCCCCCAACTTCCTGGGTTATGTGCTCTATTCGCACTGATGTAAGGGTATGTAAAGTTCTGAGCCCCGACCCCTAACGGACCCCCACCGCCACCCTTCCAGGCCTCCAGAGGCTGCACAGGCTACGACGACCCCACTCTAGCAGTGATGCTTTCCCTGTGGGCCCGGCACCCGCTGGCTCCTGTGAGAGCCTGTCCTCGTCCTCGTCCTCTGAGTCGTCTGAGACCTCCAAATCCTCCGAGTCCTCCGAGTCCTCAGCGGCTGCGCTGGGGGCACTCTCCGGTTCCCCCTCACACCGAACGTCAGCCTGGCTAGATGATGGTGATGAGCTGGACTTCAGCCCACCCCGCTGCCTAGAGGGGCTCCGAGGGCTTGACTTTGATCCCCTTACCTTTCGCTGCAGCAGTCCCACCCCAGGGGACCCTGCACCTCCTGCCAGCCCAGCCCCCCCAGCCTCTGCTTCTGCCTTCCCACCCAGGGCGACCCCCCAAGCCCTCTCGCCCCGTGGGCCCACCAGCCCTGCCTCGCCC
Source organism: Hipposideros armiger (assembly GCF_001890085.2). NCBI lineage: Eukaryota > Metazoa > Chordata > Mammalia > Chiroptera > Hipposideridae > Hipposideros > Hipposideros armiger. The sequence continues at coordinate 792,162 of NW_017731959.1, forward strand.
ACTGCCCTGGACATCTCAGAGCCCTTGGCTGTATCAGTGCCACCTGCTGTCCTGGAGCTGCTGGGGGCTGGGGGAACACCTGCCTCAGTCACCCCAACGCCAGCCCTCAGCCCCAGCCCAGGCCTGCGCCCCCATCTCATCCCCCTGCTGCTGCATGGAACTGAAGCCCAAATGAGTGACACCTGCCAACAGGAAATCTGCAGCAAGCTGGCACTACCAGGTCCCCGGGGAGCCCAAGGCCAGCAAGGTGAGTCCTACTCAGCCCACCCCTCCCTCACCCTCACAGACTCTGAGGCTGTGCCCAAGACCTGGCTGACACCGCTTCCCGTTCCTCTCTGTGCAGGGCCTGGAATGGACTCACCGGTGCTTCCCCCACCCCTATCCCTTCTGCGCCCTGGGGGAGCCCCGCCTCCACCCCCGAAGAACCCAGCACGCCTCATGGCCCTGGCCCTGGCTGAGCGGGCTCAGCAGGTGGCCCAGAGACAGAACCAACAGGAACATGGGAGCACCCCATCTGCTCCCTACTCTGCTTTCTGCCACTCACTGTCCCTGGAGGTGGGCTGTAAGCCCCCGGGGTCCTCAGGGAGTGGACCACCCGCTAATTCCCTAGCCCACCCGGGTGCCTGGGCTCCAGGACCCCCACCCTCCCTACCAAGACAACAAAATGATGGGAGCCTGGTGAGGAGCCAGCGGCCCACGGGGATCTCAAGGAGGGGACGCAGAGGCCCTGCCCAGGTCAGTGCCCAGCTCAGGACAGGTGGGGGCTGAAGGCATGTGCCAGAGACGTCAGCCCAGTTCCTGTGTTCTGTCTCCTCACAGGTTCCTGCTTCTGTGAGAACCCCTGGCTGCTTCTCTTCAGCACCCCGAGAGTGCCTGCCACCCTTTCTTGGGGTCCCCAAACCAGGCTTGTACCCCCTGGCCTCCCCACCCTTCCAGCCCAGCTCGCCAGTCCCAGTCTGGAGGAGTCCCTTGGGTCCGCCCGCACCACTCGACAGGGGAGAGAACCTGTACTATGAGATCAAGGCAGGTGATGGGTCCCACTGCTCTGGCCCCACCCGGTCCTGGAGTCCCTTTCGCTCCATGCCCCCAGATAGGCTCAACGCCTCGTATGGCATGCTTGGCCAGTCGCCACCACTCCACAGGTCCCCTGACTTCCTGCTCAGCTACCCACCCCCGCCCTCCTCCTTTCCCCATAACCACCTGGGCTACTCGGCCCCTCAGCACCCTGCCCGGCGTTCCACCCAGCCTGAGCCCCTCTATGTCAACCTAGCCCTGGGGCCCAGGGGTCCCTCACCTGCCTCTTCCAGCTCCTCCTCCCCTCCTGCCCATCCCCGTAGCCATTCAGATCCTGGCCCCCCAGCCCCCCACCTCCCTCAGAAACAGCGGGCCCCTTGGGGCCCCCACACCCCTCACAGGGTGCCTGGGCCCTGGGGCCCTCCCGAGCCTCTCCTGTTCTACAGGGCAGCCCCACCAGCCTATGGGAGGGGTGGTGAGCACCACCGAGGGAGCTTGTACAGGAATGGGGGGCAAGGAAGGGAGGGGGCTGGTCCCCCACCCCCCTACCCCACTCCCAGCTGGTCCCTGCACTCTGAGGGCCAGACTCGAAGCTACTGCTGAGCCAGAGCTGGGAGACACCTTCCTCCCTTCCCTTCTCTCTCCCTGATCTTGGACCAACCCAATCCCTTATTTTGTATTTTCTTGAGCTTCTGACCCCTACCCCAGGTTTCTAACTTTGTAACTTGCTTCTGATGTGGGTCCCTAACCTGTTATCATGGCTTCCCTACCCTGGGCTGAGGGGCACACCCATCCCCCCAGCATGTCCTGACCTGTGCACAGGGCGTGGGGGAACAGCTCCTGACTATCTCCCCCCACATACCCCACTAAACCATCTGACAAAATTAATGAATAAAAATGTGAAAATGTGGCTGCTAGTGTAGTGCTGGAGCAAGGCTCAGTGAACAAAGAGGCAGAGACAGATGAGTTGCTTTATCATTTTATTTCATTTTAGCATTTCAGGAGGTGCTGAGTGGGGAGTCTCTCTTGGGAAGCTCTGAGGGGAGCTATCTGCAGAGGAGGCCATGGGAGCCCTAAGAATCTGAGTCAGGAGTAGGGTCAAGGCTGGGCCTGTTTCCAAGGTGGCATCCACCTTGCAGCTCTGCTGTGATCTCCTCCAGCAGATCCACCCTGGGGAGTAGTGGAGTAGGGCTGGACCGAGGTTACCTCAGGGATGAGGAAGGGGCCCAGAGGTCCTCCCACCAGGGCCCATTTCTCACTTCTGTGTGCTGGGGAAGGGACCTGTGATCAGTTCAGAGCTAGCCGCCAGCAGGGAAAAAGGCTGAAGCTGCCACCTGGTGGCCATGGAGTTCAGGAAGGGCCTGGGTGGGGGATGGGGGCGGGAGATGGGCTTGGGGCTTGTGTTTAACCTGCCCTGGGTAGGAATCCTGCAGCCTCCAGGGTAGGAAGCCTCCCTATAGGTCAGCAGGCCAGAGGTGGGCCCCCGGGGCTGGGGGTCCAGCAGGGCGGCCCTGTGTGTGCCACCGCAGCCTCTGCAAGGCGGGGGTCTTGGCTGAGAACACAGAGCCCTGGCTCCCCAGCAGGGAGGCTGAGTCCTGAAGGCTGGAGTACAGGGCAGGACCCTGGGAGAATCAGAGCTGGTCAGGGGTCACAGGTCAGTGAGGGGACAGTTGAGGTCCCATGGGGGTCCCTGGTAGGAGGAGAGACAGCCAGGGAAATTGGGGTTGGTAACAATGGGGGGAGGGATCACAGGTTAGGGACTGGATGGTCACACAGGGCTCAGGGTATCCATCCTGTTGAACTTGGCTCCAGGCAGCGGTGCAGGCCGACCCCAGTTGTGGGGCTGTGGCCTGGGCAGAGGCGAGTGCTGGGACTGGGGCTGTTGGCTGGAGTCAAGCTGCTGGCCGACTCCCAGACTCGGCCCCTCTGGACTCTGCTGTGTCCTGTGATCTCAGGAGTCTCCAGGGCCTGCAGAGAGCGATGACAGAGAGCTGGTGTCGGTGACCAGTGTGTCCCACAGCTTCCTTGGTCCTGCACATCCCTGTCCTGGCTCTTAGCTGGGATGGGAAGGGGCTTAGGGATGTCACAAGGGGTACAGGCCTGGGTGTAGTCTTGGCTCGGAGCCACCTCACAGTACAGTGTCTCTGGGGGAACAGACAAATTGGTTGGAATGGGGAGGGGGTACAGCTGAGCTGTGCCCAGCATCTGCTACCATCCCTCCTTGCCCTCTAACCTGGTGGAGAACCCTGGGATGCAGGGCACAGTGTGGTCTAATACACCTGGGAGCTCACCTCAGGAGCTGAGTCCTGTGGAAAGGAGACTGGATGTAGCGACATGGGCCCTGCTCGAGGTTCCATGGCTACCACCCACCCCTGCCAACCTGTCCTGTATCTGGGCCATGGCTTTCTGCAGCAGGTATTGGGTATTCTGCAGGCAGCCCCAGCGGTTAGCAGGCCCTCGGCCCAGCCCAGCCTGAACCAAGGCCTGATAGGGGGCTGGCACCAGGGGGTCCAGAGCCGGGCTCTCACCTGCCTCCAGTTGAGCCTTCACCACAGGAGCCTCTTTTGCAGCCCACTCCTGTGAAGAAGCATGACTGGAGGGCCCAAACGGGCATGGTGCCTCAATAGGGTAAGGTGTAGGGTAACTCACTGACCAATGAAGACCTCCTGGGCCAGGATGCAGAAGCTGCCGAGGTCTGAGGTGGTGGCAGGCATATCACCGCAGATGAGCTCAAGTGGCAGCCATGGGTACAGCTCAGGAAGCGGGGGCAGCCCTGGGCCTGGGCCTCCTCAGGGGTAGCCCTGCTGAGACCTGTGGAGGCCGGGGAGCCTGGTGAGACAGTGGCCGCTAGACAGCGACACTGGGCAGGCACCTGGGCCGCCGCCAGCACTGGTGCAGTGGGCACCCATGCTCCAGGTTGCTCACCAGGCCAGGCCTGGCTGCACCAGCTGCACAACATGTGGGCTAAGGCCACCATGAGCATGGCAGCGGGCCTGCAGGAACAGCAGGGCCTCTAGCACCTGCACCAGCAGGCAGCCAAGCAGCAAGCCTGGCACAGTGCGGGGCCACCCCTCACTCGGTCCCCAGGGGTTGCAGCACCACAAGTACGGAGCCCAGCCACACATGCTTGAAGAGAAGGCACAGGCCCGACAGGTCTGCTAAAGAGCTCCATGCCATCAGCAACAACAGGTTGGGGTGGTGCAGGGTGCTGAGTGAGAGGAGAGCAGGCCACTCGTGAGGAGGCCCCAACCCGCATGGGGTGCGGGTTGCCCCTGGAAACAGATCACCATGTGCCAGGGGCTGCTGATCTATACCAGCTACCAGACAAGAGAGAAACAGACGCTGGGTCACAGCCTGGCCATGAGAGAGCCAGCACCCTGTTTGTACCCCATTTGTGGTATCCCTCCCTACTCTCACCTCTTCTCTGCAGCCCACAAGACACAGCACACAGAACTGAGTACCCACTTTCCAGTGGGGGTGATGGTCATTCCATGCCAGATGCTGGCCCAGAGGTGAAGACTGTAACCATGGCCATTGCCACACTCCCTGCTCTTCTGTTTATGAAACAGAGTCAGGAGGGCAGGAAGGAGACTGGGCTGGCCTGGGGAGAAGGCTGGGGGTGGTGTACCCGCAGTGCTGAAGGTCAGCCAACAGCACATCAGGCTGGGTTCCAAGTGCCTTCAGCTGCCACACGGTCACTGAGTGGCCCCTCCACCGGAGGCTGGAGATAGGGAGGGGAGGAAGTGCACATCTGAGACAAGGGGGCTTTCCTTATGAGGAGAGCAGGAGAGATGAGCTTTTCCCAGAGCTCTTCTGGACAGCCAGGCAGGGGTGTGAGAGGGCTGTCTCTCACTTGGCCATGAGTGTGTGGGAACTGCTCTTGTAGGCATGGTCGGGCACGCCCTGGGCTGACAGCAGCTCCTTAGGGTCAATGGGGGGGTATGCCTGTTACCAGCCCCAGTGGCCACAGGCTGCGCAGCTATGGATGGGAAGCAGGACTACGAGGTGTGAAGAGGACAGGGATGGTCCCTGCTCCCCCAACCTCTCCCGCATACCTGACTGAACCCCAAGGCTGGGATTTGGTGGGGTCTCCTGATCTTCTCTGGCCTTGGTGTCCTGGGGTAAAGGACAATCCAAGAGTAAGTCTGGGGTAGCTGGGAGTGGTGGGTGGGCAGGCTTCGTAGTGTGGACAGTTACCTGTCTGCCAGCACCAGCTGCATCAAGAACAGGGAGCCACACAGGCTGTGTCCAGAGCTGGCCTGCAATTGGCTCAGGGATACAGTGGGTGCCAACTCACCGCCATGCACTAGTGCTGACATGTGGGCACGGCAGAGTTGTAACAGCTCCAGCACCTGGATGGGGGGCATGTGGGGTGAGGTAAGGTGGGGTTGCTGGCCCCAATGTCCCCACCCCACCCGGGTCACTGCTCACCTCCTGGCTCTGCTTGGCACCATCCTGCTCTGCCCAGTCCCTGTTGTTCATGCGTGTGACCCTGCTGGTCATGCAGACGCAGGTCACCCCCTGCCTGTAGGAGGTGCAGCATCACCAGGCTGTGGCCAGAGAAAGTGCCTGCGTGCACAGGTGTGGTGCCATCGAGGCAGCGACTGCAGCAGAACAATGAGAACTGGAATGGATTAGAAAAGGGACAGAACAGAGACAAGCGGTGGCAGGACAGGAGCATTGAGAGATAAAAGGAGTGAGTGAGCATGGTAGGTGGATATCAAGATAGGAGGGATCACTTGGGGACCTGGTGGGGTCTTTGAGAGGTTGAGAGGATCCCTGTGAGCATGGGAGGCACCAGGAGAACGGGAATAGGCATTGGAGGACAAGAAGGAGTTAATTGAGAGCACAAGAGGGGCCACTGGGGACAGGAGGCTCATCAGGGGATGGGATGGGTTCATGAGGGAGAGAGCTTTGGCTCTCCAGGGCTCACACTCAGGGCCCTAGGAATGTGAGGGCATCACTACCTGTTCACTCACTGGTTGGAGCTGGTGCCAAAGGCCAGCAGGGGCTATGTGGCAGAGCTGTGGCCCAGGAACATTGAGAGGAAGAGTCCCGTCTGCCCAGCAGAATTCTCACCATTTACCTGGACAACTGAGGGGCACCAAGGCTTTGGACTGTCCCCGCCCTTTACTCCAGGCAACACCTTTGCCAGTTCCCAGCTCCCACAGTCCCTCCTTGACTGGGTGACTCTTGACCCCAGGTTTCATCCCTATGTCCTGGAACCCCCACCCTCCAGCTGCTGGGGACTCTGCCTCAGAATCCATCTCAATGCAGTGCTCACCATTAAATCCAGAGAGTTGAAACAAGGGGTGATATCTATCAGCCATGCTGACATCCATCCCCTGTCCCAGAGGTGTCAAAATCACACAAAGTTACCCAGGGGCCAAGAGGAAGTGGACTTCATGGGGATTTGGGCTTACAGGAACCTCGTGCACTGCTCAGGGCAGGCAGCCTTCACACAGCTCTAATTCAGGGTATGTACAGGTCCCATCCAAATCTTCAAGGAAAGCAAACTCTGGATTTTTTCAGGAAATCTCTTGAGTTTAGTTTTGAACACTGCATCTAAAAGCAGAATCCAGGGCCGGCCGAGTGGCTCAGTTGGTTAAGAGCTTGCTCAAGAGTGTGAGCTCTGAGCAACTAGCGGTTCGATTCCCAGCCCGAGCTGAGTTGCTGCTGAGCTGCCAACAGGTGGCAGGATGGCTCAGCTAAAAAAAAAAAAAAAGAAAGAAAGAAAAATTAATTAATTAAATAAAAGCAGAATCCAGGTAGCAACCTCCTCTGCACCTCTGCTTCCATTGCCTTGCCAATTACCTCTCTCCATCATCCTGCTCAGATCGCCCTTCTCAAGCCCTCATCTCCACACCTAACATGCCTTAAGCCCTATTTCTTTGAGCCTATCATCCCTGAGTTCCTCTTCCTCCAGGCCCTATCCCATATCCTCAGGAAGAGCAAATGCATGGCATCCTTGTCCTTGCACTCCTATGTCCTTGGTAGACATGGCTAATCAATCATGCACTTGGTCTAACCCAGCTTGGTCTCTGCCACAAAATCCCTCCAAATGAGGTCCCTTAGGAACCTCAATATCACACTCACTGCATCTTATTTTACTCAGTGGCCCACCTCTCTTGCAATGACATTCTAACTGGTTTTCTGCATTTGTCTTGAATAATCCCTGCAGAGGGATCATCTTAAAATACAAATCATTTCTTGATATATATAAGTATTACAATGATAAACATTTCATTTCATGTACAGATACTCTTCCACAAGTTATTCCAAAAACAGAAAAAGAGGGGAGGGCTCATTTTATGAAGCTAGTATGACCTTAATTCCAAAACCAGATGAGAGTTTCCAGAACCAGAAAATGAAATTATATATCAATTCCACCTGTGATCATATATGCAATACCTCTAAATAAAGTAAAAGGGGTAACTAAATTTATTTCCAGAAAGCAAGGGTGGTTCCACAAAAGGAAATCTATCAGTGTAATAAAACCCATTCATGGAGTAAAGGTAAAAAATCATGTTAAACTCAGTAGATACAGAAAAGGCAATTGATAAAATTCAACACCTACTAAGGAAAAAACACCTCAGAAAACTAAGAATAGATGGAAACGTCCTTAATTGATAAAAATTATAAACCAAAACCCAAGAGCAAGTATAATATTTAATGAAGAAACATAGGCTCATTTTCTTAAATATCAAGAACAAAGAAAGAGTTGCCCATTGACAACAAGGTTTGGGAGTTTGGGCCAATACCTTATGATAAATACACACATACATACATACATACGTACGTACATACATACATACATACATAAAAGTTTGAAGATTGAAGGGCTGAGGCCAAACTGTCACCATCTGCAGATAATAAAAAAGTAAAAGGGTCAACAAACAATTACAACTATTAAGCAAGTTCAGAAAGTGGCCGGATATACAATCAATTTACAAAAATCAATGAAAAACAGAAGCCATAAATTGGGTAATATTAATTTCCTGTAGTTTCCCATCACACACAGGACAAAATTCATATTCCTTTTGAGGCCTTTTCCTGTCTGTACCTGCTGCCTCTTCAGCTTGGGTTCTCTCCCTGGGTCCCTTTGCTCCCTGCTGCCACTTACACATACCCAGTTTGTTTTGACTTCTGGGTCTTTGCACTGGCTATTCCATCCTTCTGAAATGCTCTTCCCCAGCTTTTTGCATGATTGGCTCTAATACTGTGAGACTCAAGTATCACCCACCCCCCCCCCACCCCCCGCAAAAGGCCATCCTTTCTAGGGTGTCTCCCTCATGCTCATCACTCTCTTAAATTCCCATAGTAGACTTCATTCACAATGATCCAGAAAGTCATGTTTACCCCTAAATCTCCATCACAGACAACAGAGCCTGGCACACAGTAGGTGCCTGGTACAACACTGTTGACTGGCCAACCGAAGTTGCAGCTTCCATGCTGCCCCTTGATCTTGCCCCCACGGGCAGTTCCAGCAGCCAAACCCTTACCTCTCCCCAGGAGGTGAATGAAGCCCCAGCCTGGGCCCGCAGCAAAGGCCGATGCAGACGGCCCACCTAGGCTTCTGGATCCGCAACGAAGCCCCGTTCCACGGAGAAATGAGAGCTCAGGAAGGGCATCCGTGGTCTCCGGACTCAGTCAGCTCCTGGGCAGGGATCAGCTAAGGCATCTCATGAGGACAGGAGGAGGAGAAGGACACAGCTGGCTGGGAGTCCTCCGGGCAGTCAGAAAGGGAAGGGGATTCAAGGGGGTGTCTGACTTGGAGGGAGACATCTGAATGAGAAAGCAGGTAGGCTCTGAGAGAGAGCTACATACCAGGTCAGGAGTCTGAGGGCTGGGCACCATCTTGGGGAGGGGGTGTAAGGGCTACAGGGATAGGATCTGGGCTCTGGGAAGGAGTGTGGGGGGAGGGGAAGGCTTGGCAAGAGGGTCTGAAGATTACCTGTGGGCTGGAGGAAGAGGGGCCTGAGGGTTAGAACCTGAGAGGGGGTTGGGCTCTACCCGCTGTGAGAGGGAGTCCAAGGGAGGACAGCCTAAGGCAGGGTCTGCAGGCTACAGAGGCTCTGAGGGCTGGGCTGCAAGCTGAGGGTTAGGGAAGCGTCCCTGTGCTGGGGTGGGGTTTACAGACCAGAGGAAGGGAACCAGGAATGGAAGGGGCCTGAGGACAGTATCTGTGGGTCTGGGGAAGGGTCTACAGAATGGAGCCAGGCTCTGACAAAGGGGTGGGACTTGGGGCTGTAGGAAAAGTGAGGAGGAAAGGGGTGGTCCCAGAGTTGGGATCTGCAGGCTGGAGGTGGGGTCTGGTGTAGAGTTTAGAACCCAGTAAACTCTAAGAAGGTTCTGGGGCCCAGACCCCAGTGCTGGAGGCTTGGCACCTACCGTTGGGCCCCGACAGTGCTCACCATATGACTGCCACTGCCACGTTACCCTGGACCACTAGCTCTGGCGATGCGGGGGCGGAATCCTAAGCGCAGGCGCATCAGTGGACCTCCTGCCACATTTGCTCTTGCACAGTAGGCTCCCTCCCCTGAGAAACACTACTACCCCTACGGCCCTGAGATGACCAGCGAGAAGAGACAGTGATGTCCTCCACAGAGCTGTTGGCTGCGCCCTCCATGCTACCTGCTTCTTACTCCCGTTCCAGGGCTTGTTTGAGGTGACCGGCCCTTCCTGATCCCTGGGCTTGGCTGTATTCTTCGTGTGCTTCTCACCCACTCCTACGGGCTGTTTCCTCTCTCAGTCCCTGCCTCAGCCTCTCTTCGTTATCTCAGACCTGGGGCTCCACAGTGTCCTGGACACCTCCTCCTGGATATCCCCTGGGGCCCTTACACCCACCAGGTCCCACACTGGCCTCAGTATCTCCCCAAAACTGCATTTCCTCCCGATTTCCATCTCAGGGTTGGCCCCACTGCCTTGCCCTGAATGTCTCCCTTCCACCCAGCCTATCCGCGCCATGTCCCACTCAGCCTTCGGACTGACCTTTCTGCCAGCCCCCTCCTTCCTGTCCCACAGCTCCTCCCTGTGGGGATTTCCTACCCCAGCGTCCCCTGGGCTTCCAGCATGTCTTCTTCCTGCACTGGTCCACCCACCACGTGGCAGCCAGCGGTATCTTCCTAAAACAAAACCTGACTCTGTCCTTCCCTTGCTTGAAATCTTCCTGACTCCCCAGTGCCCTTCGGACGGGGCCCAAGCCTTGTAGTCTGGAATCTAAGACTGCATCAACGGCCCTGCCTATCCTCCATCTTTGTCTCCCCACTCCCCAGTCTGTTTCACACTTCTCTGTTTATGTACATGCCCTTGCTTTTGAATGAATGCTCTTCTTAATATTCACTTGGCTATTCTTACAAATTCTCTGGGAAGCCCTCTTAATCACCAGGTGCCTCCTCTGGCCTTGCCCAGCCTCCAGCTTTCCTCAAAATCACCCTGATGCTCTGCCTCGGCTTCCCCATCACAACCCGGACCACTCTGGGCTGTCACTGTTTAAAGATGGGTCTGTCTACCCCTACTGGGCTAAGAACCCTATGAGGCCAGGCCTGGGGTTGTTTTTGTCCTTGTTGCGTCCCCAGCATTGTTCAGCACAGAGTCTAGCTCAGAAAGGGCCTCAGAGAGCGGTTTGCCTCAATCTTCTGTCACTCCCTGCACGTGTGGCCTTAGCCCAGCCTTCAGGGTTCAGTGCCTCAGTGTCTGTTTATCATCCGGGCATCGACTGGAGTGAAGAAAGTTGCCACATCAGCCACTAACTGGCTGAGTAGAGCTGACCCCAGGCCCATCATAGGACGGACTGCCTCAGGGTTGGGGGGAGACTTCATTAGTCTCTGATCAGTGTGCCCTCGCTATGCTCTAGGGTTATCTGAAGGTCTCTCTTGAGCTGCAGAGTGCCCTAGCTGGGCTGGTTGAGGTCAAGATTAGCCCTTCCCCAAGGAGGCGGATTCAGTGCAGGGCAACAGCCTGGGCAGCAGCTCAGGACCTTTATTGACCACATAACCCCTGGGGGTGCTAATGGGGTACCCTCAGGCCCCGCCCTAGCAGCCTCCGACGAAGTTCTTGGCTGAGTAGCTCCCGTTCCCTGCGGGCACCCCGTAGCACACTCCGATTCTCCTGGGCCCTCCGGATCAAGTAGGGGATCACCTCCTCCAGGGAGCCGTAGGGGATGGATTTATACACCGCATAGCCGGCCTGCCCTGCAGGGAGAGTATTGGCAGGATGTGGACTCATGTTTGGGGAGAGGCTCCCCCAGGCCCCATCTGGAACAGAGACTTCCAGTTCTGAGAACATGGAAGACTAGGTGAATTGGACAAAATTTTCCACTGAAAAAACTAAAACTTCTGGAGTAAACATTTAAAAAATCTTAAAGTTACTAAAATGCTGCCAAGAGAATAAGGAATTTACTAATCCAAGAATTAAGAGAAAGTGAGAACCAGGGAGGAAAGGGATGCACAAGAAGCACTTCTGCCCTGAAAGCAAAATTGAGCTGCTATTTGATGATTTCACAGAGTTGAGGGGGCTACAGAAATGGAGGCCCAACGCCTGACTGGGGGGAGAGGTGTAAAGAAGAACTTCCTCACACTAAACTGGAACACAAAAATGAACACCCTCAGGGTAAGGGTTCATAAGAAGCTACCCTTCCCACCTTCCCCACTCCCAGGGAATGGCCCTGACCATACGTAGAGAAATCCTTCTCTGAGAGGTGGCCATGAGTTAGCCACTTCACATATTTGCAGCCCAAATTTGTATCCCTGGGATGCCTCAAGCTGTGTATTTAAGGTATAATCGTTTGGTACCCTCTTAGCGCCGGGCAGAAGAAAACATAAATGTTCTGGTTCCAGGCCCTGGGGAGCAACACGATAAAGATAATAATGCACACAGGAAACAAGACACCATGATAAAGAACCAACAAAGACAACAGAGAGCAGGCACAGAGACACAGGCCTACAAGGCCTTTAGACAATAGAACAACAGGTTTATCTGGAAGGGCCTGGAGACTAAGCCATCTGCAGATACAGGAGCATGGCCAGGCATTGGTTGAGAAGGGGGAAGGGATCTGGTTGAGGGGAATGATACCTAGGGCTGGGTGGGGCATAGTAGTGGTGACGGGGAATGGGCCATTCACATACCCAATGCCAGCGAGACGTGGTCACACATCCCTAGAAGTTGTCCAAAACAGACAGGGCCATCCAGAGGAATGCCCAGCTCCCACATGCTACAGAAAAGGCCACATTATCAATCCAGACAGTGACTGGATCCAAAGCTGAAAGCCATTACACACCCACAAGGCTGTTCCAGTTAGTTAGATAGTGAAATACTTCTAAACTTAATAATAAATAACAATTGCTCTGAGACCCCTGAGAGCTCCCCAGTGAGTCCCAGCTCCTTCCCTGGAACCCTCGAGGCTCCCCATTCCCTAGCAAATAAGAGGTGATGCATTGTTCAGCTAGGGCCTACAGGACACACACGCGGAACAGGGATTCAATATTTTTAATATCTTCCCCCAGAATCCCTCTGAACCTACTGTCCCCACACTGTTCCTCTTATTCTACACCCACCACCCTCTGCCCATCCCTGGTATGTGAGCGAGGGAGAGGAAGGAAGGGGCCCACCTCATACCGTTTGGTTGCCTGGCAAACAGATTCCTCATTGTGGGAAGCCACCATGAGGTGGCACATGGGACCACGCTGGGACACATGGGTTAGCATCAACTCCAGACAGCGGCTGTAACTGAAGAGAGATGCTCCGTTCAGCTATGGTACCTGGTGAGCGAGAGGGTCAGGCCCCAGGAACTGGGCATTTCTGTCCTTGGGAGGTGGGGTGTCGAAGGGCAAGGACTCGGAAGTCAAAAAATACCCTCCTTCCACCTGGACCAGTTGCAAGGGCCGTCCCTTCTTCAATCCTTTTTCCTCGCTTGTAACAATGCGAGTTCACCTAACACGACGTTGTGAGGATGGAGTGAGATGAGGGTGTACATATAGCCTTTGGCACAAAGGTAGTCTCACAACGAAGAGCCGCATCATGCACACAAGATGATACGGTATTAACCCAAGGCCATTCACGGCAGCATTGTCTACAGAACTCGATTAGCAGCAACCCAAATGTCCATAAATAAGGGACTGGCGAGACGAACAACGGCACACAGAAGATAGTGGAGTGTCATGCAGCGGTAAAAAGAACAAAGACTTTCTGGGCACTGATACAGAAAGGTGCAAAGACCAGCAAATGCTTGCTGAGCTTGCCGTAGGCCAGGTGCCACCCTATGGCCTTCACATGCTACACTTGTTATTCTCTATTGCCCTCCAGACCTGTTCTCTGCTCTTCTTTGTCCCTCAGGAAGCTGACTTCTAAGTCCTGTATCCCCCATGGAGTCATGGGAAGGAGATCAGAAGGCAGCAGTAGAGAGAGCTAGGGTGTTTTGCCTCTTAGCCCCCTCCCTGGCCCACCCTGATTGTCCCATATGTGGCCACACCTCTTCCAGCATGGCCCCTCTTCCTCACCTATAACACAGAGGTCATAGTAGCCTCATGTTTTGTGGGTTCCTGAGTGCCTCAACATTCCCTGTGGGCTCCCTGAACCTTGCCCGTACTCTATAAATTTAGTCCCTTCACTAAATTTCCTTTAGTTAAACCCCCTTGCATGGAATCTATTTCCTCTGACACCCTGTCTGACACACATGTATTCACTCATCTCACTGTCTAATCAACTCTGCCAGGTATATGTTCTGGTTATCCCCATTTTACAGAGGGAGAGATTTAAGCTGAAAGAGGTTAAGCCTCTAGTCCCCAGGTCACACAGCTGGAAGTGGCAGAGCTGGGATTTGAACCCAGGCTATCTGATGCTTTAGGGCCTGGGCTCATTATCACTAGACTATTCTGCCTTTAAGATGCATAGTTGAGGGCCAGCCGAGTGGCGCGATGGTTAAGAACTGGCTTGGGACGCCAGAGGGCCCTGGTTCGGATCCCACATATGAGGGCCAGTGACACTGCCCTCTTCAGCTAAGATGCTGAACAACAGCTCAACCTGGAGCTGGGCTGCTGTGAGTCGCCGGCGACGGCGATGGCGTAGGCTGCAGCCCCTGTGGCAGTGGGTTGCCATGGGCTACCGTATGTAGCCAGCAGCCAGCGTGAGCGGCAGTCCAGAAGCCGGCGACTGATGTGCCTCGCCCGGGGAAGAGCGCAATGATGGTGCCAACTTGGGCCAGTGAAGCAACGTCCTCCACAACTAGACTGAAGAACAAAACGACAATTTGTCTGTTCCCCTTCCCCCAATTCCCCAGCACTGTTCCCTTCCCCCCAATACCCCAATAAAAATCTTAAAAAAAAAAAGATGCATAGTTGAGTGGAAAAGTGTGTAGACATGTTGCCTTTTGCACATACAGACACACACACACAATCTTTGCGTTTGCCTGTATATGCATAAAGGAACTTGGGAAACACCTGGAAGAAACTAATAAAAGGGGTTACCTACGGGGGCCAGGGATACTCTAGGATTAGATAGGGATTTGGGTCGAAATGAGAAAGGTCAGTGTATTCATTTTCATAAAATTTTGATTTTTGAATCATGTGAATTTATTACTTATTTAAAATCTATATTAAAACATGAATGGTACTGTGCCAGGGAGGATGTGCAGAAATGGAATACTCATACAGTGCAGGGGGGAATGTAAAATGGTGCAGCCCCCGTGGAAAATGATCGGGCAGTTCCTCAGAATGTCAAACATGGAGTTATCATGTGACACAGCGATTCTGCTCCCAGAGAATTGAACTTTCAGGAGAATTGAAAATGTATGCTTATTCAAAAATTGTACACGAATGTTCACAGCAGCATTATTCACAACAGCCAAAAAGTGGAAACAATCCAAATGTCCATCAACTGATGAATGGATCAACAAATTGTGGTCCATCCATACAGTGGAATGTTACTGAGCCATAAAAAACAATGAAGCACAGATACATACTACAGCATGGGTGAACCCTGAAAGCGTTATGCTGAGTGAAAGAAGCCAAATACAAAGGCCCCACATTGCGTGATCTCATTTGTATGAAATGTTCAGAATGGGAAAATCCACAGAGACAAAAAGATTAATGGTTTCCAGGGGCTGAGGGGAGGAAAAAATGAGGAACGACTGCCAAAGGGTTTCTTTTGGAGGTGATGAAAATTTCTGGAATTAGATAGTAATGAAGGTTGCACATCCTTGGATATACTAAAATCCACTGAATTGTACACTTACAAATGCTGAATTTTATGGTATGTGAATTGTATGGTACTTGCCTGGAAGCCCTCACTAACCTTGGATATAAGCCTAGGTTCCAACCATGGCTTGGCCACTTGCCCTGAGAGCTTGGGTAAGTCTCTGCAGCATTACAAAGCTCTCCTTAATCCACTGTGACATGGGGTCAGACTTTGTAAGCTCCCTGAGGACAGGACCTGAGGGCCACTTTGGTTGCTATTGTGACCAGGGTCCAAAACAGGTCCTGACCTAAATCAGATGCTCAGCAAGTATGTGTTGAAGAAATAAATTCCTTCCTCCCAGAGCCATGGGATGGGGATCCAAGGAGCTCACTCCCATCTTGCCCACAGCACAGGGTGATTTGAGGTGGGTAAGAGGGTGTGGGTTCTATAGCCAGTCTGCCTAGGCTCAAATCTTGGCCCTGCTACTTACTATCTATGTGACCTCGGGTAAATGATTCCACCTTTCAGTGCCTCAGTTTCATCCTCTGTGAAATGGGGATGATAATAATAGCCCCTACTGTTCAGAGTTGTTTATTTAGTCATTCAGCAGATCTGTGCTGAGTGAGCACCACCAAGCAACAGGCACGATTTTAAGCACTGAAGGTTCAGCAGTGAGCAAATCAGAAACCCCTGCCCTCCTGGGCCCACACTCTAGTGGGGGAAACAGACAATGAGCAATTTAATATGAAGCTGTATAGGAACTCAGCTGCCAATAAGTGTTAAAGAGAAAAATAAATCCAGGAAGAAAGTAAGTGAGGGGGTGTTCTAGTTTTTGATAGGGAGGTCAGGGAAGGCCCCCTGAGAAGGTACTAATAAATAAAGACCTAAGGAGGTGAGGGATTGAGCCATGCAGCTATCTGGAAGGAGAATGGTCTACGCAGTGTAACAGGAAGTGCAAAGGCCCTGGGGATCATCAAGGACTGTAGTGAGTGAGTGGAAAAGTGGGAGGAAAAGTTAGAGAGGTGATGGTGACCAGATCACACGGGATCTTGGGAGCCACCGTAAGGATTTTGGGTTTAGCGAGAGTGCATTGGGAGCCACGGAAGAATTTTGAACTGAAGAGGGACATGATTTGACTGGGGTATAAACAGGCTCCCTCTGGCTGCACATGGGGTACAGACTGGGAAGTGGGGACAAAGGAGAGAGCAGGGAGCCCAAGAAAGAAGTTGTTGTTTAGGTGGGACGTGCTGGTGTCCCAGACCAGGGAGAGGGAGTAATGTGTAGACACACACAGGATGCTCAGCATCATGGGTAGTGTGAGCTCTAATTAAAGTTTAGATGTTATTATTTATCTCAGAGGCTGGCCTGACCTAGTCCTACCTCCGACTGGTAGCCTCATAGTCAGGCTGAGTAGGATCTTTGGTCCCTTGGAGCTGGGCCACTTCTCTCTCCTTGTCCAGATATGCCCCTCGTACCAACTTCACTCCAAAGGCCAGGCCAGCCTTGTCTGCGGCCTCAGCGTCTCGCCTCAGTCGCTCGTGTGTGTCCTGGCAGAGCACACAGGCAGCTTCAGGTCAGGGCGCTGGGACCCTAGCCGACACCCTCCTCCCCCTTGCCCAACACACCGCACACCTTCAGATAGGCCTGGTAAGTGTTCCACACCCAGGGCCCGTCTTCCCTGGGGCTGTTCCAGCGCATAGCCAGAGCAGCCACCAGTAGACAGAGAGCAGGATTCAGTGAAGTATACTCAGCATCTACCAGGAGCCTCACACGCTGGGCCCGGGCGTGCTGAGGGTGAGAGAGACAGTGGTCAGAGTCCCACAGGTGCCCAGCAGGTGCAGTGGGGCCACATCAAAGCTGTAGGCGTTACCTGTACCACTCGCTGCAAGCGGCTCAGAGAGGCCTGGAGATGCTGGTTTTGCTCGGTGTTGAGGCAGGAGACATGGAGGTCCTGGGGGAAGGCAGCAAGGGAGAAAAGAGCAGCTCAGAACTTCCTTTCAGGGCCTAAGTTTCCTCTCCCCCACCACCAGGAAGGAGAAAAAGTTTAGAAATTGTTAGAAATCTGAAAAGTTGTTATATCACATATATACTATTTATTGAGGTGTAATACAGTGCTCAGAGCCCGGAATCTGGGTTTGAATTCTGGTTCTGCCACTTACTATGTGGTCTTGAGCCAGTCATATAACCTCTCCAGGCCTCAATTTCCCCCTCTGTAAAATGAAGGTGATGTAGTAGCTACCTGAGGGAGTTGTTGTGTGAATAAAAGTGGATTAATACGTGAGATGTCAGGCCGGCCAAGTGGCTCGTTGGTTAAGAGTTGGCTTGGGAGCATGAGCTCTGAGCAGCAGGGCCACTGGTTCAGATCCCACATGGGCCAGTGATGCTGCGCCCTCTACAATTAAGATGCTGAACAACAGCTCGACCTGGAGCTGGGCTGCCGTGAGTCACCGGTGATGGCCTAGGCTGCAGCCCCTGCTGCAGTGGGCTGCCATAAGCTACCGTGAGTGGCTGGCTGCCAGTGTGAGCTGCTATGAGCCACCGTGAGCGGCCGTCCAATGGCCGGCAACTGATCTGCCTCAGCCAGGAAGAGCACAATGATCATAATACCAACATAGACTAGTGAAGCAACATCTTCCACAACTAGACTGAAGAACAAAAGGACAGCAACTTGTCTGTTCCCCTTCCCTGATTCCCCAACACTGTTCCCTCCCCCAATTCCCCAATAAAATCTTTTAAAATACATTGAACATAGTAAGTACAGGACAGTGCCTGCACATAATAAGCATTCAGTACATGTTGTTGTTATTATAATAATAGGTGACTGCATATATTGTCGTGTTTATTTCATTTCCACAATGATCCTAGTAGGCAGGTGTTATCCTAAACTTCATTTTCCAACGAGGAAACCGAATCTCGGCGAGAGAAGTGACTTGGAATTGATCTATAGAAAATGCTTAGAGAAGCGGTTAGTTCATAGTAAGTGCCATAAGTGTTTCCTCCTATTAGTCTCTTAGACCCTCAATTTCCTCATCAAATGCCAAAGGTCTCATTACCCACAAAGGCTCCACCTAGTCTGGGCTCTCTGCACTCACCTCCTTCCACTCTGTCTTGCTTTCTTCCTTCCAGCCACATTGGCGTCCCTGCTACTGACCATGCCAGGTACCTTCCCACCTCAGAGCCTTTGCTCTGGCTGTTCCTCCTGCCTGGAACACTTCCTCCAGAGGTCCACTTACCTTTCCTCTAGGTCTTTGTTCCAATATCCCCTTCTCAATGAGGTTTTTCCCTGGCTTAAATTTGCAACTCCCCATCTGGGGCTTTCCTTTCCCCTTCCTCAGCCTTATTTTCCCCTACTATGTGAATCCAAAAAAAAAGGAGGATAGTTTAAGGGGCCTCTGGACAACATCAAGCATACCAACATTCACATCATAGGGGTACCTGAAGTAGAAGGGAGAGAACAAGGAATTGAAAACCTATTTGAAGAAATAATGTCTGAAAAATTCCTTAACCTGGCAAAGAAAATAGATATATAAGCCCAAAAAATGCAGAGAGTCCCAAACAAGATGAACCCACAGAGGCCCACACCAAGACATATCATAATTAAAATGACATAGAGAGAATCCTAAAAGCAGCAAGAGAAAAGGGAGCTCCCATAAGACTATCAACTGATTTCTCAGAAGAAATTTTGCAGGCTAAAAGGGATTGGCACTAAATATTCAAAGTGATGAAAAGCAAGGACCTACAACCAAGGTTCCTCTACCCAGCAAAGCTGTTAGTTAGACTCGAAGGACAGAATTTTCCAGACAAGAAAAAGCTAAAGGAGTTCATACAAGGAATGTGAGAGGAACTTCTTTAAGACTAAATAAATAAATAATGTGAATTAAAAAATGGCAATAACTACATTTCTATCAGCAATTGTTTTAAATGTAAATGGATTAAATGCTCCAATCAAAAGATAGGGCGGTTAGGGCCAGCCGAGTGGCGCGATGGTTAAAAACTGGCTTGGGACACCAGAGGGCCCCAGTTCGGATCCCACATATGAGGGCCAGTGACACTGCCCTCCACAGCTAAGATGCTGAACAACAGCTCAACCTGGAGCTGGGCTGCCGTGAGTCGCTGGCAACGGCGTAGGCTGCAGCCCCTGTGGCAGTGGGTTGCCATGGGCTACCGTATGTAGCCTGCAGCCAGCGTGGCGGCCAGCAGCCACAGTGAGCGGCCATCCAGAAGCCGGCGACTGATCTGCCTCGCCCGGGGAAGAGCGCAATGATGGCGCCAACTTGGGCCAGTAAAGCAATGTCCTCCACAACTAGATTGAAGAACAAAAGGACAGCAACTTGTCTGTTCCCCTTCCCCCAATTCCCCAGCACTGTTCCCATCCCCCCAATTCCCCAATAAAAATCTTAAAAAAAAAAAAGATAGGGCGGTTAAATGGATAAGAAAACAAGACCCTTACAAATGCTGCCTATGAGAGACTCACTTCAGATCAAAAGACACACACAGACTGAAAATAAAGGAATGGGAAAAAGATATTTCATGAAAATGAAAACAACAACAAAAAAGCTGTGCCTGCATTGCTAGCCTAGCCATACTTATACCAGATAAAATAGACTTTAAAACAAATGCTATAACAAGAGACAAAGAAAGACCCAGTAATCTCATTTCTGGATATTTATATGAACAAACCCAAAACACTACTTCAAGGGGACATATGCATCCATATGTTCATTGCAACATTATTTACAATGGAGGCAGCCTGGGTGTCTGTCGATGGAAGAATGGATAAAGAGTAGGTGGTACATACTTGTATGTACAATGGAATATTGCTCAGCTGTGGAAGGGAATGGGTTCTCACTATCTGCAGCGGCATGGATTGACCTGGAGGGTATTGTGTGCTGGGTAGAGTATGTCAAACAGAGAAAGACAAAAGCAATGTGATTTTGCTTATATGTGGAAATCTAAAGAACAAACAAACAAAACAGAAACAAACTCATAGATACAGAGAATATTTTGATGATTGACAGGCGGGAAGGGGGTTGGGAATGGGAGAAAAGGGAACGGGATTAAGAAGTACATATTGGTAATTATAAAATAGTTATGGGGATGTAAAGTAAAGCATAGGGAATATAGTCAATAATATGTATCATGCCAGGTGGGCACTAGACTAGTCAGGGAATCATTTCTTAAATTATAGACGTGTCTAACCACTATGCTATACACCTGAAATTAATATAAAATAATATTGAATGTCAACTGTAATTGAAAATTTTAAAAAAGGAGGAAAAAGGTGAAGGGGAATAAGAGGTTCAAATTTCCAGGTATAAAACAAATAAGTTATGGTGATTTAATGTACAGCATAAGAAATATAGTCAATAATATTGTGATAGCATGGTATGGTATCAGATGGTTGCTGGGTTTATTATGGTTGCTGGTGATCACTTCTTTAGGTATGTAAATGTTGAATAACTATGATGTACATCTAAAACTAATATAATATTGTACATTAGCTATATTTTAATAAAAATCTTTTTTAAAGAAAGAGAAAAAGAAACAGGCAGAGAAAAACGTGACAAAGACTGAAAATGAACCATCAGCGATTGGAAAAAGAAAACTAGGTGTGATGGTATTGGGGAAGCCAAGGGAAGTGAGTGACACACGAAGGAGGAGGGCCCCTGTGTTCATTGCGAAGTCGGATGCCAGCCTAGCAGGGCCTTTAATCCTAAAAAGCACCCTGGGAAGAAGTTAGTAGCACTGTCTTCACTTGAGTGAACTAAAGCTAAAGAGGTGAAACTTGTTACATTCCAAAGTCAGTCCTCTGAAACACTAAATTCTGTTTTTATGTGTTTCGTGACATATTTTAAAAATTAAAAATTAAATAAAATCAAGATTAAAAAAATGAAACATCAGCATGCCCCTGCAGCATTGTTTGGAATGGTGGAGACTTGGAGGCCACCCAGGTGTCCATCCCAGGAGAGGTAAACCACACAGCTGGAAGCAACAATTGTAAGCAATGGACTTTAAAATTGAAGTGCTCAGTGGAAAAAGTATGAAACAGAATGAAATAGATAACATAACACTATTTGTGTGCATCTTCAAACATACCCCCCAGGTTGATGGAGAAGGACACAAGGGAATTTTCTGTAAGATGGGAATGTTCTATAACTTGATAGGGATTTGAATTGCTCAGGTGTTTGTATTTGTGAAAGCTCATCAAATGGTACATTTACAATTTGTGCATTTCATCGTATGGAAATTTTACCTGAGAAGAAATAAAATACTGTAAATAATTATCAAGCTCTAATTGGTGATATGCATTCTGAAGCATTTGGGGGGAAGTATACTGATGTTTGCAACTTACTTTGAAGGGCATTGAAAAATAAGACGGATTGATGGATGGACAGAGCCATGGATAGAAGGACAGATATGATCTAAAGCAAGTTTAGTTAAATATTAACAGTAGCAGGTATATGGGTGTTCATTATAAAATTCTTTCAACTTTTCTGTATGTTTGAAAATTTTCGTAATTAAATGTTGGACAAAATATGCTCCTAAACAGTATATACTTGACAAACCAAAATCATAATAGTAAAGAGATATATGTTATAAAAGATGGAGTGGGTACCAATGGCAGGCAGGGTAGAAATAGGACATGGAGATAAAAAGGAATGAAGGAATGGATGGATGGGTGGATGGATGATTAAACTAGACCTCACTGATCTAATTATAACTTCCAGCCATCCAGCGCACACTAGCATAGCTGAGTCGATTGATAAAATATTGACATATTTTCTTCTGGTTGATAAAGATCTTCTGTATCAGTTACTCCTCAGAGCTCCCAGTCCCTGGACCCCTTTCCTAGAACCCCTAGATGACCCGTATTCCATCTATTCCGACCATGCCCCGGGGCTATCACCACATTTATTCTCATTGTTCTGAGCCCAGAAAGTAGTGGTAGTTAAATAGTTTAAACATCTCACTTGCTCAGAATCCAGGGACCCTGCTTCCTGAATATTCCCCACCAACATCTCCCCCAACCTGAGATCCTTACCCGCCCAGAATCCATGGCTTCTGCCAGCCTCTCAGGGCTCAGCTCCAAGGAAGCCCCTGGCCTTCTGATCCATGAAGTTAACTCCTTCTGGAATGGGGCGATGGGTGGAGTGGTGAGGGGGACCTGGTAGGCAGCCACACCCTCCCCCAACATCCTGCCCATCGCTTACACAGAGACGAGTGCTGGTCAGCGCCGTCACCTTCAACTGCATAAGGATGTTCCCAGTTGGGCCAGGGGTTTCCAGAAGGCCTCGTGACAGGTCCACACACCGCAGCATAGCATTGAGGTTCCCCTCATACCAGGCCTCACTGCCCAGCCAGAGGGCGTCAGGTCCTGGAGCCTCTTAACCCCTTTCCACCATCCTCCCAGCTTCCTAGGGCTCTGGCTTCCCACTCATCCAATCTTTTAAAACTTTTTTAATATAACCTCCCATGACATGCCAGGGATGAGGCACATCTGGACTGTGATGACCCATGAGGTGACTGTGCTCACTCACCCAGTCTTGACAGCTGAGTCTGGCTCCTCCTCAGTGGGCACTGCCAGCAGGGGCCGGAGGCCTAGGGTCTGGAGCTGTTGGACACAACTCCTCACCTCCTCTGATGTCTCACCAGCCACAAACTGCCCATAGATGGATGCTCGAAGAAATGCGCCTGAGAGTCGGGAGCCCAGGAGTCGCTGAGACCAGGCCTGGAGCTGGGGTGACAGACAGTAAGAGCTCAAAGCTGGACCCTGGGTAGCCATTAGACCAGTCCCCAGGGTCACTGCTCACCGCTAGGCCATGGGTGACCAGAGGGGGCCAGGCACACAGCCGTAGCACCAGCAAAGCCCGCATCAGCTCTCTTGTGCCCTTGAGGTGGAAGGCCCCACCATCAAAGCTCAGGGGCTGCCAGGTCCCAGCGGAAGGGCCAGCCCGGGAGTAGAGCACTTGACAGGTCCGGAGCATCATGAGTCCCTCACCACTCCCACACCAAGAAAAGGGGCTTTGGAGACAGCGGGGCTACCAATGTGTCCCTTGCCCAGCCAGGGGCAAGTGACTCATTAACTAGGCAGTAGCCAGGGAAAGGCAAATCTTTAGGATCACAGGTTCCTTGAGGGGCAGTTAATTATTAACTGATGAGGACAGAGTTCAGAATAACGGGAACAGGAAAGGAACCCCCAATAACAGTCCCAACAACCCTCAGCATGTGCCAGTGGATGCTAAGTGAGAGCTGGACTCTGGGAGCAAGGACCTCTGGGTTCCAAGCAGTTTGGCTTTATGTCTTGGGAAAGTTACTTGACCGCTCTTGTTGCAATTGCTTCATCTTAAAATGGGAGAGAGCGGTGTTATTGAATAAATTTGAAAATACATGTAACCTCTTACCCAGCTGTTCCATGCTAAGTATATATCCTAGAGAACTTGAACATGGTCTTCAGGAAATATATATAGGAAGAAATGTTCATAGCAGCACTGTTTGTAATAACTCCAAATGGGAATCACCCAGCTGTCTATCAACTGGAGAATGAATAAATACATTGTGGTATATTCATACAACAGAATACTGCACAGCAATGAAAAAAGAATGAACTACTGATACAGACAATCGCATGGATAAATTTCACACATAGAATATTAAGTGGAAGGAGCCAGTCACCAAAGAGAACATACAACATTCCATTCAATAAATTAGAAAGCAGAGAAAATGAAGCAATAAAGTGTTGGGGATACATACATGGGTGGCCCAACTATAAAGAAAAGACAAGTAAGAAAATGATTACCACAAAGGTCAGAGACATAATTACCCCAGAAGTTGGGAGGAGTTGTCACTTGGTAGGGGCTCATGAGGGCCTCTATGTCCTTTTTCTTAAACTGACAATGATTTACAGTTGTTCACGTAAGTATTTTTTAAAGCCATACATGTATATTTCATACTCCTGAAAGTAAAATACATTTCACGATAAAAAGTAAAAACTTAATCGTGGGTGGGAGCATGAGAATAAAAAAATTAAACATAGTTTCAATCTCACCATGTTGTTATGAGAATCCAGTAAATTCCTGGTACACAACATAGGCTCAATAAGTACTGGCTGTGATCGTTACATGCTGTGTGTGCACAATCTCATTGGTGCCTGTGCTCCTGGTGAGGAATATACCATTCATCACCCTTGTGTCTGAGATCCCAGAAGCCACCTCATGTTCAGTGATTCACTAGAGGGATTCACAGAGCTCAGAAGAGCTTTTTCACTCACGGTTATTGTTTATTACCCTGAAAGGATACAGATTGGAAATATCAAAAGGAGGAGGAAGAGAGGGTCCAGGAGATGCCAGGCACAAACATCTAGTTGTCCCTTCCCAGTAGAGTCAAGTGAACAGCACCCAGATCTCCCTGCAACAGTGTGTGACAACACATGTAGAGTACTGAAGTCAGGGATGCTAACATGAGCCTTGGTGTCAAGGCATTTTATTAGGGGTGAGTCACATAGGTATGGCTGACCTCCCACATGACTAAACTTAGTCTCCAGACCCACCAGAGAGGGCAAGCTGATACTGCAAAGCCCAAGTCCCCCAGGTAAACCAAGGCACTCTTATCAAGCAAGATATTCCAAGGACTTAGAGGTTACCTCCCAGGAGCTGGGAAAAATTAATCCTTTATTGAACAACCCTCATTCACAGATGTTACAAGCAAAAGGCTCAGAGAGGTAAAGATACCTGCCTGAAGTCACACAACCAGTTGGTGGCCAAGTGTGGGCTGAATAACCTTGTCTTCTAGACCCTAGGTTTCAAGATTTTCACTACCCCTTTTTACAGTTTTTCCTTCAGTACACAATTCAAAGAACAGAGTGACAAGACTCAGATTATAAATCTAGCAAAGCCTGAGCTAAAGAAAGTCTTTTTTTTTATTATTCTTAGTTCCAGGTGTACAGAACAATACAATAGTTATCCTTTTCACCCTTCACACAGAAACAACCCCACTCCCCCATCTACTGCCCTCCCACCCCTGATATCATACTTATCTAGTACAATTCCATTGACTCCATTCCCACACTCTACTCCACGTCCTGTGACTATATGTATATATAATTATTGTTGACATATAATATTATTCAACATCAGCTTCAGAAATACAGTGCGGTGTTCAGGCCTCTACACTGACTATGAAGTGGTCTCCCTAACAAGACATGAGTCCATCTGGCCTCCTAAAAAATATTTACAACATTATTGATTATATTCCCCAGACTGTCTTGTCTATCCCTGAGGCCATATTGTAGTTATCAGTTTGTATTGTCTCGTCCCTTCCCCTTCTCCTTCATCCCCCTCCCCTCCCAACTAGCAACCCTCAGTTTTTCCTCTGTGTCTCTGAGACTATTTCTGTTTACATTCTTTAAACTTTTTTTTTAATTACATGCACAGTTCAAATTTAAAAAATAAAACAATATGAAAAGGGGCAAAGTGGAAAATTAGTCTTTCTCCCACTCCTGAATTTCAGTCCCTCAATTTCCTCTCTTTAATGTAGTAAGGTATTCTTGCAAAGATAGTCTGTGCATAGAATTGCACCTACATACCTCCTTTATTTATTATATAAATAAGAAAATCATACTCGTCCCTTTACACATTAAATTCTTTTTTACTTAATGTTTTTTTTAAAAAAGATCATTCCTGTCTCAGAACTTATATCTCTTTCTCAAATTGATTCTATTGGGTTGTCGGATAAATCATGATGTATTTTTTCTATGTTTTTCATTGCAAAAATGCGTCATGACTTTTCTGGCAACCCAATATATTATTTATTCCCTTAATCTTTGATAGAATTCACCAGTAGAGCCATTTGGGCCTGGAGTTTCTTTGTGGGAAGGTGTTTAATCATGAATTCAATTTCTGTAATAAATATAGGACTCTTCATATATTTTGTATTTCATTTTGTATTAACTTTCATACTTTGTGTTTTTCAAGGACCTGTCATTTCATCTAAATTGTCATTTCTGTTGGCATAAAGTTATTCATGATATCTCTTTATATCCTTTTAATGACTACAGAGTGATAACCTTTCATTATTTTTTAGAATGATATTTTATTTATTTTTTAAAGATTTTTATTAAAAATATAGCTAACATACAATCTTATATTAGTTTCAGGTGTATACCATAGTTATTCAACATTTATATACCTAAAGAAGTGATCACCATGATAAGTCCAGCAACCATCTGACACTGTACCATGGCATCACAATATTATTGACTATATTCCCTGTGCTGTACATTATATCCCCATGACTTACTTGTTTTATACTTGGAAGCTTGGACCTTTTATTCCCCCTTTCACCTTCCTCCCTTTTTAAAATTTTCAACCACAGTTGGCATTCAATACTGTTTTGTATTAATTTCAGGTATATAGCATAGTGATTAGATATTTATATAATTTGAGAAGTGATCCCCTGACTAATCTAGTACCTACATGGCACTATACATAGTTATTACCATATTATTGGCTATATTCCCTATACTTTACATTACATCTCCATGACTATTTTGTAACTACCAATTTGTACTTCTTAATCCCTTCACCTTTTCACCCTGCCCCCCAACTCCCCTCCCATCTATTAACCCAATTAATCTAGTACACATCTGACACCATACGTAGTTATTACAATATTATTGACTATATTCTTTATGCTGTACCCTACATCCCCATGACTGCTTTGTAACAACCAATTTGTACTTAATCCTTTCTCTTTTTTCACCCACCCCCAACCCTGCTCCCATCTGGCAACCATCAAAATGTTCTCTGTCTCAATGAGTTTCTTTTTGTTTTGTTTGTTCATTTATTTTGTTCTTTAGTTTTCACATATAAGTGAAATCATATGCCATTTGTCTTTCTCTGTCTGATTTACTCAGCACAATACACTCTAGGTCCATCTATGTTGTTGCACATGGCAAGATTTCTTTTTGTTTTGTTTTTTTACAGTTGAGTAATACTCCATTATATATATGTACCACCTCTTCTTTATCCATTTATCCATTAATAGATATCCACGTTGCCGCCATATCTTGGCTATTGTAAATAATGCTTCAATGAACATATGGATACTCATGTTCCTTTGGATTAATATTTTGAGTTTTATTGGATAAATACCCAAAGGTGGCATTACTGGGTCCTTTTTTGTCTGTTGTTATAGCCTTTGTTTCAAAGTTCATTTTGTCTGGTATAAGTATTGCTACTCTGCTTTTTCCCCCCTCATTTCCATTTTCATAAAATGTCTTTTTCCATCCCTTTACTTTAAATCTGTGTGTGTCTTTTGATCTGAAGTAAATCTCTTGTAGGCAGCATATATAAGGGTCTTGTTTTCTTATCCATTCAGCCACCCTATGTCTTTTGATTGGAGTGCTTAATCCATTTACATTTAAAGTAATTGTTGATAGATATGCAGTTATTGTCATTTTATTATTCACATTTTTTATCCTTCTTCTCCTCCTCCTTCTCCTCCTCCTTCTCCTTCTCGTTCTTCTTCTCCTTCTTCAAGAAGGCCCTTTAACATTCCTTGTAATACTGGTTTGGTGGTGATGAACTCCTTTAGCTTTTTCTTGTCTGGGAAGCTCTTTATCTGTCCTTTGAATCTAAACGATAGCTTTGCTGGGTAGAGTAATCTTTTTTTTTTTTAAAGACTTTTATTGGGGAATTGGGGAAGGGGAACAGACAAGTTGCTCTCCTTTTGTTCTTCACTCTAGTTGTGGAGGTTGTTGCTTCACGGGCCCAAGTTGGCACCATCATTGCGCTCTTCCCAGGAGAGGCAGATCAGTCGCCAGCTTCTGGACAGCTGCTCACGGTGGCTGCTGGCTGCTCTCGCTGGCTGCTGGCTACACATGGTAGCCCATGGCAACCCACTGCAGCAGGGGCTGCAGCCTAGCCGTCACCAGCAACTCACAGCAGCCCAGCTCCAGGCTGAGCTGTTGTTCAGCATCTTAGCTGTAGAGGGCAGTGTCACTGGCCCTCATAAGTGGGATCCGAACTGGGCCCTCTGGCGTCCCAAGCCAGCTCTTAACCAAAGTGCCACTCAGCCGGCCCTGGGTAGAGTAATCTTGGTTGTAGGTCCTTACTTTTCATCACTTTAAATATTTCACACCAATTCCCTTATCGCCTGCAAAGTTTCTTTTGAGAAATTAGCTGACAGTCTTATGGGAGCTCAGCAGCAGCCATGGAAGGTTCTTGAATGACATTCCCAGATTATCTGTCTGTGGGTGATCACCCATTTTGTGATGAGAGGGCAAGGGGCTTTAATTGTAGCACAGAGGCGGAATTCTAAGTGGGAGAACAGCTGTGGGGCCAGAGTTTTCTCATTGGTTCTGACTAGGTCACCTGATGACCCTAAGCCAATCACTGGGGTTGGAGAATAAGACACTCTGGCATAGCCAGGTGATAGCGCCTATCCATGGAGCCTCAAGTGAAGTGGGTTAGATACAACATACAAAGCCTAGCTGAAGTGGGGAAATAGGCACTGCTGCTTCCCAAGAGTCACCATGGAAAAAGGTGAATGGACACTGGATGACAGAACAACTGGGCTCATGACTGATTGTGATGGTTCCGGGAGAGAAAACATAAAAGGAACATAAAATAGAGATTGGCATGTGGAAACAGCTCATAAATGGTGTCTGTGGTTGTTTCAAGTATTCAATGGCTTCCTATCACCTGTAGACTAAAGTACAAACACCCTTAGATGACCTTCAAGATTTATCGTTGCCCATCTCACTGGCCTCAATTCTTGCCACTGTTCTCCAGCAACAATTTTGGGAAAATCCCTGTGTACACTGTGTGCCTGTGGTTCTCTATGCCTCCATGCTCTGCACAGCTACTTAGTCTTTAATGTTGGAGGTTGGTGACCACTTAATGTGCAGAGGACGCTCGCACCACCCCTAAGTTTTCATCGCAAGCATATACCTTTCTGCTGAGCTCTAGACCTCAATGTACAACAGCTTATTTAGAATCTCAGGTTAGATGGACTCTTCTTAAACGAGGTGGTACCGTCTCCTGGTGGTAGTTTGGAAATTTGCACAAACGTTATTGGTTGTCATAGTGATTGGAAGGCGCTGCAGACTTTTAGAGGTCAAGGACCAGAAATGCCGGACACTGTGTCCTTCTGTGTCCTGAACAACTTGAAAATGTCCTTCAAGGCACTCACGTGGATAAAAAATTGTTTTATAATTACTTGAAATTGTTAACATAACACATATACATGCATGAACATGTTTAGTATGGTTGAAAATATACTGACTTTTTCTGAAATGAAACTATGATGTAAATACAGGGAGGGGGCAAAAAATGTATACACGACTTGTGTTCATCTTTTGTTTTCAGTATATATTGAGTATTACAATTTTAATACAGTTTTTTCCTTTCTTAATATGTGTGTATACATTTTTTTTTACACCCTCTGTAGAATGAAAATTTTTTTTATGTTCAGCATGGTAACAAAGGCTGTTCACCATGTGGAAAAACCACAATTCCAGCTATAATGCCATCTATGAGAGATAATGTAAAGTTTTAATGATGCATAACACGTATAAAGAAATGTGTCCATATCACAAGTATTAAGTATGACAAATTTTCAGAAAGTAACAACACCGGTGCAACTAGCACCCAGGTCAAGAAACAACATTATGGGGGCCAGCTGAGTGGCTCAGTTGGTTAAGAGTTGGCTTAAGAGCGCAAGCTCTGAGCAACAGGGCTGCTGGTTTGATTCCCACATGGGCCAGTGGCACTGCGCCCGAGCTGAGCTGTCGCTGAGCTGCCAACAGGTGGCAGGATGGCTCAGCTGATGTAACAATGAGATTGCCTGTTCGATGGTGGGCTATGCCCGCCCACCACTAAGACTGAACTCAGCACCTTCAGCTGAGCTGCAGCCCAGATGACTCAGTGGATGGAGTGTGTGCTCTTAACAACAAGGCTTCAGGGTTCGACTCCCGCATGGGATGGTGGCTACGCCCACCCGCAACTAAGATTGAACACAGCACCTTGAGCTTAGAGGTCACGAGCTGCCGATAGGCAGCCAGATGGCAACTGGCGCCCTCCACAATAAAGACTGAAGAACAACAACTTGGCTGGTCCCCTTCCCCAATTCCCCAACACTGTTCCCCTCCCCCAATTCTCCAATAAAATCTTAAAAAAAAAAAAAGAAAGAAAAAAAGAAACAACATTATTAGTCCTCTAGAAGTCCTTCTTGTACCCTGTTGCAATCACTTTCTCTCTCTCCCTAAAGATGACCACTCTTGGTTTCTGCCACAAATTAGTTCTGCCTGGTTTTAACTTTTTTTTTCTTCATGTGGGACTCGAACTGGCAACTTTGCTGTTAAGAGTGCACGCTCTACCCACTGAGCCATCCAGGTAGCAAGGTTTTAACTTTAAGTGGATGAAATCATACAGTATGTTCTCTCTGAGTCTGACTTCTTTGATTTAATATTATATTTGTGACAGAAACAAACTCATAGATACACAGAATAAACTGATAGAAACCAGATGGGGGTAGGCTTGGGGGGCTGGGTGGAAAAGGTGAAGGGATTAAAAAGTATAAATTGTAGTTAAAAAATAGTCACAGGGATGTAAAGTACAACATAAGGAATATAGTCAATAATATTGTAATAACTATGTATGGTGTTAGGGGGTACTAGACTTATTGTGAGGGTCGCTTCATAAATTAAATAAATACCTAACCACTATACTGTATACTTAAAACTAATATAATATTAAATATTATATTATTAAACTAATTAAATATTAAATGGCAACTGTAATTTAAAATTTTTTTAAATAATGGGCATCTGCCTAGTTAAATAAATATAATTCACAAGTCCATTTTAATTAATTACTCTATATGGATATATCATAATTTATTTAACTATTAATATTACCACACTGATGGACATTTAGGTTGTTTTCAGTTGTATGCTGTTATAAATATTGCTGGGGTTACCATACTTCCTTAAATTTCTACATATCAGTCTGACCTTAATCTTAGACATGGAAATCTCCTGATGTCTAAAACAGGTTTAGTGGTCTCTTTTGTTACATTATTGCTAACACTGCATATGAACATCCTTTTAAGTTTTGGTCACCTGATCAGCAAAAATTACATTTTACCTGTCTTTGTATTTCTTTGATATTGAATGTGTTTCCACATGTTTGTCACTTGTTTTTCTTTTGTGATGTCTTTGCTCTTGCCCATTTTTCTATTAGGATGGTTAGCTTATTTTATTCCTTTGTAACAAGTTCTATGCATACTAAATACATTAACTTTCAGTCTGAAAAAATGCTATGTTTATGAGATTGATCCATGTTGTTATGTGTATCAGTAGTTCATTTATCCTCAATACCATAGTATCCATTGGATGAATATACAATTTACTTATTCATTCTCCTTTGATGGACACTTGGGTTGTCTCCAGTTTCTGGTAGCAATGAACTTTCAATTGTATGTCTTTTGGTTCACATATATAAGCATATCTACTGGGTATATACCTACGATTATAGTTATGGGTCAAAAGGTAATGCATATGTTCAGATTTAGTAGATACAAATAGTTTTTGTAAAGTGGTTATATTAATTTACACTCCCATAAGCACATGGTTGTGCTTGAGCATTTTTGTTTTGTTTTGTTTTGTTTTTCTTTTTGCTTCTGGACCTCAGGTACACCAAATGGATTAACCATTATTCGTGGTTCATGATACATTCTGGTCCATGCAAAATACCTTCTCTGACAGTGAGCAATCTGGTTATCATTAATACATTTATTTCTTTGATCAGTCCCTCTGTATGTAACTGATCTGCCATTGTTGCTGCTACCCCTGTCCCATTACCAGTCCTTTTCACTGCACTAAGGCCCTAACAGCCTGCACTGGACAGCCCTCCTGTGCATACCCCTCCCACTCTGCTTGGGCTCTGACACCTCACCTTGGGGCTGTTACGGCTCTCCACTCAATGCGCACATGCGTGCGCACACACACACACACACACAATCTTCAAGCTTGCTTTAGCGTCACAAAACACGTTTAGGACTGAAAGCTCTTACTTTATTTACGTTTTATTTTTATTTTTTTTTAGCTGAGCCATACTGCTGCCTGTTGGCAGCTCAGTGGTAGCTCAGCTTGGGCCCGGAATCAAACTGTTGTTGCTCAGAGCTCAAACTCTTCAGCAAGCTCTTAACCAACTGAGCCACTCTGCCAGCCTGCTCTTACTTTATTTTTAATCCTTGCTTTTCATAGCTCCCTTGCCCTTTTCATTCATAACCTTGATGACTTTTATTTCTTTGTAATTAAATTTATATATTTTGCTACTTTCAGAGAACATAGTGTTGGCTTTTTTAAAAAGAATTTACATTTTGCCGTTTTTTCATTAATGTATTCTTATTCCATTTTCTTACTCTGTACTTTTTGGAGGGTTTATTCTATGGTTCATTTTCTAGTTTCTTAAAATAGTCACTTCATGACTTTGAAACTTTCTCCTTTTCTAGCATAAGTATTTCAGGGTGTAAATTTTCCTTAAAACATTGTTTTTGATAACTCCTATGGGTTTGATAGATAATATTTTCACTTTCATTCAGTTCTAGATTTTCTTTATTTCCCATATGATTTCTTTTTCTTATCCCAACTTGGGCCAATCCAATTTGGCCTGTCTGAAATTTGGAATAAAGGCACTCCATTTCGAAACCAAGCAGCTATGTGGTGCTGGGCTTCAAGGTGCTCTAAAACTGGGGCAGTCAATCCCTGGACAAGCAATAATTATAGACAAGGAGAGAGGCTAAGTATCTACAGGGAAAGAATGGAGGAAATCTGAGGGATGCAGACAAAAGATTATGTGGCCAATGAAGGTGAAAAGAACTGGAGAGATTTACACAACCCATAAGACCCAGCTGTACTTATTCTTCGCTTATATGACATTGTCATGAACCCTTCCAATGTATTTTTTTATTTTAACTTTCATTTTGACAATTTCAGATCTACAGAAAAGTTCTAAGATGATACAAAGAATTCTAATTCACTTCACCCACATTCTCCAAAGTCAACATTTTACCACTTTTGTTTTATCTTTTTCTATCTCTGTGTATAAAGACATATTATTTTTTCTCAGCTGTTTGAGAGTAAATTGAAGACACAATACCCTTTTACCCTAAATGTATTAGTGCACATTTCCTAAGAACAAGGTATTCTCTTACACAACCACAGTACAATAAAATTGACATTGATACACTATTATTATTTAATCTACAATCCTTATTCAGTTTTGCCAATTGTCCCCATAATGCCCTTTATGGAAATTATGTGTTGCCCTCAGTTGTCATGTCTCTTTAGTCTCCTTTAATCTGAAATAATTCTTCAGTCTTCTTTTGTGTTGCATGACCTTGACATATATGAAGATTACAAGCCAGTTATTTTTTAGGATATCCCTCAATTTTAAGATAACTTCTTCATGATTAGACTTAGGTTATGCACTCTAGCCAGGAATATCATTAACATACTGTTGTATCATCAATATTTCATATCATAAGGCCTATGATGTCAATTTGTTCTATGCTTGGTAATTTTAATTTTGATCATTTGGTTAAGGTGACATCTGTCAGGTTTCCCCCATCATTTTTCTCTTAGTAACTAATAAAATAACTGCATTTTTTTAGTTCTACTAGTTTGAATGAGTTTCTGCCCCTTGCAAATTATTTATTATTATATTACTTAACTAAAAACTCTATTCAAACTGGCTTAAGAAATAGGGTAATTTATGGTTGCAACTAACTTAAGACACTATTCTAGTTGACTTAAGGGGGAGAGGAATTTATAGTCCAAGAGTAGCTCTGACTTTAGGTTCAGCTAGATCCATGGTCTTGGTGTAATCAGGAACTTGTCTCATTCAACATCATCTATATAAATTAAGAGGAGCTGGATTCTGGGAAGACAGAAGCCATAGGTATCTGCTATATTGATTCAGAAAATGACAAAGAGGAAGTAGGACGTACATGCTGAGACCCAGCCACAGCCTGAGGTTCCTTTGGACAGTCTTACCCAAATGGTTTATGTGATGTGGAGTAACCCAGGACCTGGATTATCAGCATTTTTTGTTCCCTGGCCAAAATGATTGGTTCAGAGGTGGGTGTAAGACCCAAGCTGGGCTGATGAAAGACAGCCCAGGATTTTCCAGAACCATTGATAAAAGAGGCACTCTGGCTACTGAGCTTGTGGAATGCCAGCCTAGAACTGTAAATCTTTGTCTACAAAATGAAGAGTCTACCTGAGAATGAAGTCAACACAGAGAAAAACAGAGCCAAGAGATACACAGAGATAGACTCTTCATGGCTTTGTTTCAATATTGGATCCTGCAGTGCTTGAAGTCAACATGCCTCTGGGATTGCCAGCTAGAAGAGCCAATAAATTCACCTTTCCTGCTTAGCTAATGTGGAAACAAAATTATGTAGGTTTCTTCTTAGAAAAGGAAAAATGCACAATTAGAAAAATTCTACTCTTAGGAATGAAATAATTTTTTAATTAAAGGGAAATCATTTGAACTTTACTGTATTCATGTATTCAAGTGCTATGGTGTAAAAACTTACTTTAGGTCTTTAGTGATAAAACATAATATATGGACAAGCATTTGAACTAAACAGTTTTGATAATATTATTAATAAAGTAGAAATGGAGACATAAAGAAAGATTATACCTAACTATACTCTGTTCTCTGTGGAAATAGATATCTCAGTTATCTTTTCCTGCTATTCAGTGTAAAGAATAAGAATTCTCTTGCTGGGCTGCTTTGTTATGAAGGCTGTTTTTTGGTTTGTTTGTTTTTTAAGATTTTATTGGGGAATTGGGGGAGGGGAACAGCGCTGGGGAACAGGGGGAAGGGGAATGGACAAGTTATTGTCCTTTTGTTCTTCAGTCTAGTTGTGGAGTACGTCGCTTCACTGGCCCATGTTGGTATTATCACTGCGCTCTTCCCAGGGTGAAGCAAATCGTCGCCGGCCTCTGGATGGCCGCTCATAGCGGCTCTTGGCAGCTCACACCGGCTGCCGACTGCTCACGCCAGCTGCCAGACACTCACAGTAGCTTTACGGCAGCCCACTGCAGCCTCACTGCAGCCTACACCATTGCCAGAGACTCACAGCAGCCCAGCTCCAGGTTGAGCTGTTGTTCACCATCTTAGCTGTAGAGGGCAGTGTCACTGGCCCTAATGTGGGATCAGAACCTGGGTCCTGCTGCTCAGAGCTGGCGTCCCAACCCAGCTCTTAACCAACGCACCACTCGACTGGCCCTGGAGGCTGTTTTTAAAGTCACCTTTGTTGAGGTGTAATTCATGTATCATAAAATGAACTCATCTTAAGTGTACAGTTCAGTGATCTTTGACAAATCTATACACTGATGTAACCACCACCAAAATTATAATACAGAACATTTCCATCACCCACCCCCCAAGATTTCCCCATGCCCTTTTGCAGTCAATTCCCTTCTCGTGGCCCTGTCTGTCACCAGTTAATTTTGTCTACTTAAGAATTTCTATCAGTGAAATCATAAAGTTTGTATTCTTTTGTGTTTAGCTTGCCTTGATAGTCTATTTTATTTTCTATAGAGTCTATTTATGTTTACATCTGTGTCATAGTTTATACATCATGTTTTAGAAACCGTGAAAAATAGTAAAACAAGTAGGACATAATAAAAATTCAAAAATTTCACTTATTATTAGCTATTTCAGATGTAGTTAAACTCAAAATGAACTGAGCTTTTAATATGTCTTTTCCCACTTCTGAAAATTTTACTTTAAAAAGCATAAAAAATCTTCAGAATAACTTTTCATTATTGAGATGTCTTTTGCAATTCACTGTGTCCCTTTGAAGAAGTTTAGTTTTTAAAGCTAACCTCAGGAGGTGCCTTGTTTATACTTTAATATTAGCTTGAATCATCTTTTGTCATTTATACACACTCCTTCACGCCCTCTCCTGAAAAAGCCC
This sequence comes from Hipposideros armiger, assembly GCF_001890085.2. Taxonomy (NCBI): domain Eukaryota; kingdom Metazoa; phylum Chordata; class Mammalia; order Chiroptera; family Hipposideridae; genus Hipposideros; species Hipposideros armiger. Next base: position 828,342 of record NW_017731959.1, read on the forward strand.
TATTTGTGTCTTATGGAGCACACTTATCAAGCTCAGCCCAGGCTGAAATGAAAAGGACTACTGGAATATTATGTCCTGCAGTGTACAAAAAGGTGTTGAGAAACCTCTCACACCAGATGTCCCCTCAGCTCAAAGGGTAGAGAATCAGGTTCCGCAGGGCCCAAATCTCCTGCCACTTGATCATAGATTCCTCTTGAATCCTCATACTTGTCCTCAGGCCAGCGGAGGTCATAGGGGCCCTGACAAGCAAAGATGTAGTTAGAACAATAGAGAGATGCCCTGTGGGTCATCATTGAAGCTCTGGAGGATACACATATCTCAACTTCCCAGAAAAAAAAGTTATACCTTATAATCATGGAAAAATTCCAACATATACAAAAAAGAGAGTGATTATAACGAACTCTTCTCCTGCACTCCCATAGACCCATCACCTAGCTTCAATATCAACATTTGGCCAATCTTGATTTATCTATATCTCTATATTCTCATCCCTTACCCCCACTAACTGGATTATTTTAAAATAAGTCCAAGATATCTCATGATTTCCAGACAGACAAATAATTTACATGTCAGAAATATGAAACTTTTAAAAACCCACTATATCAGCTATGGGAATTTTGGAATACGAGTCATGATTCTGTTAGTCCTATGAATTTCTAAAACATTTATTCATCAAAAGAAAAAATTAAAAAGACCATGTAGGGTAGTGTTTACTAGAGATGTGCTTTGTTCTAAGATTAGGAGAAAATGGTTGTTGCAGCTCAGCAAACTTTAGAGCAGATTTGCCCATGGGCCACATATGGCCTGCTGCCTATTTTTGTACTGTCCAAGAGCTAAGAACAGTTTTACATTTTTTAATTGCTGGGAAACATATCCAAAAAAGAATAATATTTATGATATATGAAATTCAAATTTCAGTGTCCAAAAAAAAGTTTTATTGGAACTTAGCCACACTTGCTTTTCTCTGTATTGTCTATGGCTGCTTTTACACGACAACAGCAGAGCTGAGTAGTTTTGAGGACAATATGTCCTGCAAAGCTCAAAATGTTTATTTTCTAGTCCCTTACAGAAAAAGCATGCAGCCTGCACCTGTGCTTTAGAGGGCACATTTGTTTCAGCACCGTGGACAGCATTTTAGGCTACTTATTTCTACCCTGGTAGGGAGAACAATGCCCTGTTACAGAGGGAAATCCATGGCTCATAGGTGTCAGCATTAGCCAAGGCCACCCCAAAAGTCAAGAGTTCTACCCCACTTGCCTTACTGTTGGGCAGTCGATGGGGTCAGTTGATGGTCAAAGTGCCTTACTGACGTTTTTGCCTGCCTGGCCACCATGTTCACTTCTCTCTGGGCTCTCTGTCCCACTCCTAGTTTCAGTCCAGTGGATTGAGTGGAGCTGGCCACTGCTATTGATGCCATGGGTGGACCCTGATCCAGGCCTGTCCAGTTAGCATATTCCATGCCCTGCCTCGGTGGTTCAGTGATTAAAAAGCGACCCAAGCTAGACCAATAAGTGTCAGCAACGGGGCTTTGGTGCTTTTGGAAGGGGCATTCTCTTTCTTTGAAGCTTTCTAATCTAATAGGATACAAACCTGGATTTTCTGGGGACATCCTTAGGGAGTAAATTCTGGGTCCAACTGAGTAGGTTTGAAGACAATTCTATGCCTTGACTTTTCAATTGACTGGGCCAAAACATTATTTTTCTATATTTCTCTGATTCGCCAGTGTAGTGGAGATGGCTAACTATCCCACAAAATGCATACTTTCTTTCTCCCACAGTAATAGAACTATAATGAGGCATATAGCTGCCAAGATAGGCTACATTTCTCAGGCTCTTTTGCAATTAGATGTGGCCATGTGACAATGTTCTCAGCAGGGGAATGAGTAGAGTGTACAATTTCTGGGCCCAGGCCATAAGGCAGGGTTGTGCTTCCATCACATTCTTTTCCCCTCTCCCACTGGTTGAGACCCCCAGTGAAATGGCCCATCCATACAAACTTGGATGATATGCTAGGGGATGGCACAGGCCCACAATGGAAAGACCTTGTGTAATAAACTCACTTCTGACTGCTATGTGAGAAAGAAATAGACTGTCTTTAAGTCATTAGGTTACGGCCAGGCCTGTTTGTTATTAATCAGCTAGCTTACCCTGACTTATACAAGCAGGAGGATGTGGAGTTTTGGCACTAGCCAGGAAAGACTTCTGCTGATACAAATTCTCCTTACCATCTGTACTTCATCATAGAGGGGCCCCCAGGCCCCAGACGGGGTGTACAGTCTTTCCACTTCATCATATAGGTGCCCAGGAAAGGCCATATCCTCTTCTTCAAGACCTGTGAAACCTGGAGTGGAAAGAAAGAGTGATCAAAGCACCCAGTTTAGCTGTCAGGAGTATCTATGAGTCGGGGGAGTTCTGATGTGGTCATAACTCACCTCGGGGATAAGACACCTCCTCCAGCATTGGTGGCAGCTGGGGGCTGAAGTCCTTCATAGAGTGATAATATGGCTCTACATCTGTTGTGCTAACCTGTCAACACCCATCCCCCCAAAAAAAAACAGATAAAGCATTTTCCAACCTCTGACTCCCTAATTCCTGGAAAGGGCAATGATTAACCTGAAGCTAATAGCAGAATTTTAGTCACTCTCAGTTCCCTGTCAGAGGGGCTGTCAGGAGCACCCCCACTCACCGTGGAGCTTCGAGTGTCCCGGTCTCCAGACCACTGGCTCTCCTCGTATTGATTCCTGATTTGGTCCTCCTCCGACCTTCCAGGATGGTGGTATGGAGGGCAGTTGGGTGTTGACTCTCTGAGACCTGTCACCTCCAAACCTCCTCCCTCAGAGCCTTTCTTACAGAAAAATAGCCCCACTTACCCCGCCTCTGTCTTCTCCGAGATGCCTGAGGGAAGTAGGAAAAAAGGGGTCAGTGACACCCCCCTCAAGCCCACCTGGCCCCGGGAAACCTTCAATATGCCGCAACCCCAGAGTTTGCCATCATCCTTGGGCCTCCATCCCAGCAGGGCAAGTGTCTCCTCACCCTCAGCAAGACGTTTCAGTCTCCTCTGCCAAAGGAATGCCCCAACACAGGCGGCATTAGAAAGCAGCAGAAGACCCCCAACAGCAAGCAGCACAGGGAGCAGGAGCAGCTCTGAGGAGCCTGAGGGCAGAAAGTACCACCCTCAGTGAGTCCACAACTGGCTCTAGGCCTGGAGCAGAGTTCTCTGAGAAAGCCCGTCCCTGACCAAGTAAAGCCCCTTCTCCAAGTTCAAGGAAGCAGATGGACAGGGGCTTCCAATTCTTGCCACCCCAGGTCTGGTGGCTCCTTTCTCAAGTCAAGCCACTAGCAGAGGGTCCTGGCTTGGCAAGAGCCCCGTATAGAGACTCAGGCAGCAGCTTCAGCTCCTTAGCTGGACACTCAAGACCTTCTGTGATCTGGCCCCTTCCAATGTCTCCAGCCTTGCCCACCAACCATAGACCCTAGTATTGGACCCTCCAGCCACACAAACTATCCATGCTGTTTCCAGAATCACTGAGGCAAGCGCACACCCCTAAGCCTTGGAATAGTCCAGTGTCTGTCCTTAAGTGTCTTTTCTTAACTCCCATTCATCCTTCTAACTCCATCTCAAATGACTTCCTCTTTGTACAAACTTGCATCCCAGACAATATCAGACTCTTCTGCCATATCCCGGAGGACAAGACTAAGTCCCTCTGAGTACACATCTGCTCAGCATCCATTCCCCATCTTCTGCTAACAGCACTCATTTTCCTTTGAGGAAATAGCCACTCCCCTGCTCTCAGTCTGTATGGCTCTGCGGGACTCCATGGAGGTAACACGGCTCAGCCTGACCAATAACAGCACCCATCTCTTTCCCCAGTGATTGGTTCAGGGACCAGCATTTGACCCAAGGTAGATTTTTGCCAGAACATTTTGGACACACCTCCACAGGCTGCTAAGAAGTGGAACGAAAGCTGGAGGTGTATGTGAAACGTCTTTATACCCTTGATGAAAGAACCTGAGAAGGAAGCCATCAGAGATGAAGGCAAAGTTGAGAGAGAGTAAGAATTAGATCCTTGGTGAATTTTGTGAGCACCTGAATCTAGCCAGGCTTGGAGTTTTTAATTTTGTGAGCCAAGCAATTCCTTTTATTGCCAATAACAGCTGAATTTCTGTCATTTGCAACCTCCTTCTCAGGTTCTGTAAGGGATTGTTTGCAAAATGGTGCTACTTTTCTTCCTGTATTCATACTCTTGAGTAGTCTCTTCTACACTGACTCTGAGTTGAGCCACGTCACTTGCTTCAGCCACTGAGACAATAGCAAATGTGACATACTCAGATGCTTAAAGGTGTTTGTAAGTTGGAGCTTGCCTTCTCTTGCTGCTATTGGGCCTACCATAACCACCTCCATGTGAACGAGACAAGGAGAGACATGTGGTCCAGCTATCTCTGTTGTCCCAACCAATAGCCAGATTGTCAGATATGTGAAGAGGAGGCCATCCTGGACCAACCAGTCCCAGCTGAGCTGCCAGCTGACAGTGGCCTAGACCAGAACTGTTCAGCCACTTATAAAATCATGAGAAATAATGTTAATTGTTATAAGTGCCCATGTTTAGGGCGGCTTGTTATGCAGCAAATGCCAACGATACAGGCTCTGCACGGGCATGAAATCAGCTAATTCTTTCAGAATTAAACTGAATTAGGGAGAGAGAAAATTTATCACATCCAGGCGAGAGGAAGAACTAAGGAAATAGGTGAGGGCCTACAGCCACAGAGCAAAATCTTAAGGGGCTGTGTCCATAAGGCAGAGGGAGCAGGGTTAGAGATCAGAAAGTTCTGTTCTCAGGGGAGAGAGAGTTTTACAAGAGATTGAAGACTTGCCTTCAGGCTGCTCTGTGGGCAGCTGGTAGTCGGGTTCTCCAGTAGGCTGATCTAGACCTGGGTTTGGATAAAAAGTTTGGGAATTAACATCAAGAATCTGGTATAAGCCTTAAATATTTCTCAGTCTCCTATTAAACTTTTCATCCCATTGTGAGACTCATGGGAATTGGTTTATGACTTCCCACTTCTTAGGAACATTTCAAAAAGAGTTGGAAATTGCTTATAAAAATGGCAATGCTATTAATAGCCATTCTAATGCCTATAATAATAATAATTATTATTATTATTATTATTATTATTATTAATTATTTATGAACGCTTTATGGTGTTCAAGTTCCTTTTAACCTGAATTGTCATTTTTTCAGGTAAACCAAAAAGGACACTGGGCTCTCAAGCTCTGTTAATAGAGGTATAAGTTCCAGAGCAAGGGAGGTGAATGTAGTACTTTCTGCTTTAGTACTTAAAGGGAAGACTGGAGTGTGGGGGAAGGGAGAAGGGAAGATTATAGAGATGGAAAAGGATCCTTACTTTCCTGGGGTAAAAGGCTGCTCTGTCAGAAAAGACAAGACAGAAAGAGGGTGCATTCTTGGAGCAAAATGAACAAAAGGTGAGCAGGGCGCATTTTCTAAAAATTAGCCTTTACATAGCACTTACGTTGTATAGGGCCCTTTTCTAAACACTTTAGATATATTAAATCATTTCATGCTCACAATTGTCTGAGATAGACCTTACGTTCAGAAACTAAGGCACACCTTATTTTTAAAAATTGAGGCTCAAAGAGGTTAAGTAACTTGCTTAAGGTCTCACAAGTCCCTACTTGGCAGAGCAGGAACTAGAACCCAGGTTTGTCTGTGCGATTAACCACTATACCACAGGGCCTGTCAGGGGCAACATGTTCTTATTAGTCATATTCAGAGCATTTGTCCATTGCATCAAAGTTGCTGAATTTATTAACGTAAAGGTGTTCATAATATTTCCTTATTATCCCCTTAAGACAATGTCCCTTCTTTCTTTCCTGATACTGGTTAACTTAGTTTTCTGGGTTTCTTTTTTGTTTTGTTTTGTTTTTGTTTTGATTAACTTTATAAATGTTACTGATCTTTTCAAAGAAGAAGATTTCGGTGTCGTTGATTTTTCTCTATTGTTTTTCTGCTTTGGAGTTCACCAATTTCTGCTCTTACCGTTATTATTTCCTTCCTCCTGTTTACTTGGGTTTAATTTGCTCTTCTTTTTCTAGTTTCTTAAGATGGAAACTTACAGTGTCAATTTGAGGCCTTTCTTTTTAAAAATCTAACATGAACACTTAATGCTATAAATTTCCTGCTAAGCACTGCTTTAGCTGCACCCCACAATTTTTATATGTTTTCATGTTCATTCAATTCAAATTCTTCTAATTTCCCATGTGCCATTAATCGTATTCTGACAGTATAATTTAGTGACTAAAAACTAGTCTCTGGAGTCCATCTGACTGAGTTTCAATCTCATCTCTACCTCCTTCCAGCTGTGTGGACTTCGACAATTTCCTTAACCTCTCTGGGCCTCAGTCTCTTCATTTGTAAAAGGTGAATAATAGTACTGACTTCACTATACCACACTTTAAGCCCTCTCTCAGGAACTCTGCAACCCGCCCAGGACTGTCCCTTCCCACCTGGGGTGGTGAAAGAGATCTGGGATCCCTTGTCAGCTAGTCCGCTGTCCCCCAGGGCATTGCTGGCCAGTAGCCAGACCCTGTATCGAGTAGAAGGCTGCAGCCCAGTCAGTGTGAAGGTGGTGGCCTGGGACGGTAGGACATCGATGTAGAGGAACCCTGGGGTCCCCAGAGCTTCATACCTGCATGAGAGAGAGGGCAGTCATTCAGGGAGGGGGTGTCCCCAGCCCTGTTGGCTACCACCCCTTCTTGCCTTAACAGGGACACACCTGATTTGGAACTTTTGTGGCAAGCCCCCATCAAATCCAGGCTTCCACTCCAGCCCCACTGAATATGGGGTCACGCTCATGACCTTTAATCCTGATGGAGGATCAGGGCGGCCTTTAAGGAAAAGGATGGGGAAAGCAGTCAGAGGATACAAAAGGATTCTGGAAGATTCCTTTCAGATTTTTCCTAAGAATGATTTTAAATATACAGTCAATTCTCATTATTCGTGGTGGTTATGTTCTATAAAGTCATTGTGAACACCAAATTAGCAAATACCAAAACATTGCTTCTTAGGGGAAATGCAGGGTTAGGTTCCTACAAGCCTGCGGTCACAGCACTTTTATCAAACAATCGCTACTTGATCTTGTTTTATGTGTGTTTCTATCTAAAGACGCCTTATTTAATATATCCTGTTGACTCACTAACATTGAACTCATAGTCAGCAGTACTATAACTCATGCCTGAATGAAGCTTTTCCAACAGAAGGATTTTCTCCATAAGGCACAGCACAGCCTTCTTGCACTTAGGAACACCCGGACAACACTTCAGCTCTATGCTTAGGGGTCATTTTAAATAGCAAAGCCACTAAAAAAAAAACACACACACACAAAAAATGTGGCACTGAACAGACCTCGAAAAGGACATGCATTTACGTATGAGAGCTAAAACAAGAAGACAGAATGTGGCTTTGTTCTACCCCTGGTGACTCAGATTTTTCACCCATTCTGTACATGTCCCTGAATGACTGCAAAAGCAATTGAATATTGATTTGGGGGTTACAAATAAATTTTAGCAAGTAGACAAATTTGCAAATAAAGAGTCCACAAATAGGGGCCAGCCGAGTGGCTCAGTTAGCTAAGAGTGCGAGCTCTGAGCAACAGGGTCGCTGGTTCAATTCCCACATGGGCCAGTGAGCTGCGCCTGAGCTGAGCTGTCTCTGAGCTGCCAACAGGTGGCAGGATGGCTCAGCTGATGAGAGCACGTGCTCCTAACAATAAGGTGGCCGGTTCGACTCCCGCATAGGACGGTGGGCTACACCCACCCGTAACTAAGATTGAACACGGCACCTTGAGCTGAGCGGCCGAATGGTGACTGGACTTGGGAGCTGAGCTAGCTGCACCCTCCACAACTAAGATTGAAGGACAACAACTTGGCTGTTCCCCTTCCCCAATTCCCCAACACTGTTCCCCTTCTCCAATTCACCAATAAAATCTTAAAAAAAAAAGAGTCCACAAATAATAAGGATCGACTGTGCAACATATATGTTCCTTGTAATGGAATTTTTTGTGCTTATCTTACATCCATTCCCCTCATTCTTTCTTGTTACCAAACCTTGAATGTCCTTTGAAGAAAAACTCTCCCACACTCTCAGGCCACATGTTTCTGATGAAAGTGACTCTACTCCTTATAGGATGGACATGTGACCCAGCCTGGACAACCAGAGTGTCACCTCCCCCTGACTACATAATTGGTTCAGGGCTAAGAGCCAGTGAATTTTAATTCTAGTACTTTTATACCACTGTTAGAAAGAGCAAAAATTCTCTTTCCTCTAGGAAATCTAACAATCCACTATGAGGAGCCTTAGAATAAAGCCAACACAGAGAAAAGCAGACCTGCTAGACGGAGAGTTCTTGATGACAGCTGAACTAGATCCAGTGACTCCTGAAAATCTACTTTTGAGTAACTTGGGCCAATAAGTCCCCCCTCCTTTTTTTTCTTTGTTGTGGGTTCCCCTGCAGACCCAGTCTCCATTAGGATTTTCAGGTCAGGCAAAAACTCCATTCTTATTTATAAACACTTCTCAGGTTTCAGGAAGACTGCCTGTCTGGGGACAACTGCAGACTTGAGGACTGACCCAGGGAGCACCCTCCCAACACCCTCACAGTCTCCTCCCACCATACTGATGCTGACGAGTTGAATGTTGGTGTGGTCCGAGCCAAGGGGGTTGGTGGCTGTGCATGTGAAGAGGGCATAATCCTGGGCTGCAGAAACATTGGCAATCGTCAAGAGACTGCTGTGGACTCCACCCTGGTGGTATGTGTGCTCCGTGTACCTGGAGAGGAGGTATGGCATGAATTCAGGGAGGGTGACTAGGGATGGGGGACCAGAGTTGGTGCTGGGGTGCTACTTGGTTGGGCCTGGGCTCACCTAGGATCCTGGAGATCCAGAGGGACCCCGTTTTTAGACCACGTGAAGATGATGTTGGGGACACCTCGGGCACGACAATGAAGAGTGGCAGAACTGGTGCTGTCTCCAGCTGCAGCCACCTTACTTAGGGGAGTGGGATGTTCCACCTTGGGGGCAACTAGAAGGGGTTGGGGGTCAACATGAGGCACATGGGAGAACATTAGAGTTGTGGATTTAGTGGCAGGCCTTGAAGTCAGGGGTTTGGTTATAACTCACATCTGACGACAAGACGGACCAACCCTCGGGCTGGAGGTGCCACCCCATTGTCCACGATGCACTGGTAAGCACCAGCCTGAGCCAGGTTGGCATTGTGAATCCGCAGTCGCCCTGTGGATCCCTTTGACATCTTCTCCATGTCATCTAGGCTCTGGTCTTCCTCCTCTTCTCCCTGGAGGCCCAAGGCTCAGGGAGATGGCCCCCCAGTCTTGCCCCAGCTCAATTACTCCTCAAACTGGGTGCCTTCTGTAGCCCATTCTCCCAGCCACCATCACCCTTTACAGAGCTAGCAAAGGGAAAATTCCCCCTGTTATCCATTCATCCATCCATGCATTTATCCAACCATTCATGTGTGGAGCCATTTATTCACCTATCTGTTCATCTATTTAACCATCCACCTATCCATTGATTCATCCACTTATCCATCCATCAGTCTATCTCTCCTTCCATACATTCATCCATTCACCCATTTATTCATCCAAACTTTGTCTTCCTTCTCTCTATCCAACTACTCACCCTTGTATCTCTCCACCCATCTACCCCATGTATTCATTCATACATGCACACACTTATAAGCACAGGCATCATTGATTTATCCAGCTATCTATTTATCCATCTCTCCATCTCTCCATCTCTCCATCCATCCATCCATTCACCCATCCATCCATTCATCATATTTCAACAGGCATCTTTACACTGATTGTATATCTATCCATCCATCTATTTTCTAATCTAATCTATTTATTTATACTCATTTCTCTCATTTAATCATCTAGTCACTCATCTATTTATCCATTTATCCATTCATTCACTTGTTCCTTTATCCATCAGCAATTCCATTCACTCATCCATCCATCCACCCATTTACTTATCATTCCATATACCCATCCACCTGCCTACTCCTCACCTGGTTATCTATCCACTCATCCATTCATTTATCTGCCATTCAACAGTTAATTCTTGGAGCATGTTCTATTAAGTATATATAGTTATACAGAGTCATATAGATGTGACCCCTCCTCCCAAGGAACTCACAGTCAAGAAACCACATCTCCCAGCCCCATCTCCGTTTACCAAAGGTTGGATCCTCACCAGTCTCTCCCAGCTGAACATCTCCGGAAGGATGGGATTGGCATCAACAGTGCAGACTATGTCCACAGACCCTCCAATATTCACCTCAGTGGGATCCTGGAGAGCTCGGATGATGGGAGCATCTGGAGGAGGCAGGGGCTTGGGGAAGGCATTTGGGCCCAGATAGGGCATGGTGGGAGAGGGTCTCAGGTGGGAAAGGTATCTCAGAGGTGTCCAGGAAAGTTATGAGTGTGACATATGAGTGTACCCTTTTATGTGGAGCACTTGGAGTAGTATTCAAGGTTAGTGAGGTTGTCCCCCACCCTCTACTGTGCCTCTGTAGTGACAAGAGTAAGTCCAGTGGATTTACAGAATTGTGTGGAGGTGGGGCTTCCACAGTGGGTTTGATGGGGGGTAATTCCCATTTCAGTGGGTCCCCTGTCTGGGCAGATTCCACTTAGGATCTCTCTAGTAGGCAGTGTAGCCAAAGTGGGTGTCGTTCAAACACAGTTGGGGCTCCCAGAGTGAGATGACTATCCCTGAGTGGGAGGAGCTTCCACAACAAAGAGACTCCACAATGGGCAAGGTTCCCTGGGTGGGTGTGGTTTCCATGATGGGTGGGGCAACCAGAACTGCCTAGTTTCCCTAGGGTGATGAGGGGCTCACAGTGTACATCCAGCCGCACTAGAGCTTCAGCGGTGCCCTCTGAGTTCTGGCAGTGCAGCTGATAGAGGCCATCATCAGCGCGGGTCACATTCCACAGCTTCAGCGCTCCACCAGACAGGATGCGATGCCTGGGGCCGCCAGCTGAGGAAGGTCAGGGTGAGGGGCCTGCCAGACCCTCGCTTTCTGAAGACCTGCACCCCTCTCCATGCCCATTCTGTGCACCTGGGCTGAGGCGGTAGCCCCGGAAGGTCCAGTTGAAGGCCTCCGGGGCCGGGTTAGCAGACACCGACACGGGCAGCAGTGCTTCACCCTGCTCCACCGCAGTCACCACAAGCACCTGCTCCCCCAGGAACTCTGGAGGGTCTGCGGAGGGGTCCCCGCCAGGAGTCAAGATTGTTGTTAAGGTTGGGGTCCGGGATGGATTTGAGATCAGGTACAGGTATAAAGGGTTAGAGTCGGGGTTGTGACTGGATTTGAGGTTGTGGACCAAGTAACAATTAAGTTCAGAACTGAGTTTGGGGGTTAGGTTCAGGATAGAGGTTAGGATCCAATTTAGAAAAAGGGTAGAGTCAGGTTTAAGGATGAAGAGGGTTTAGGATGGGGGTCATGGTCAGAGGTTGCCATAGAGGACAAAGGCAAGATGGGGTTTGGGCAGGATAGGGGTTGGTGGAAGGTCAGGGTCAAGATAAAGGTCAGGAAAGTTTTAAGGTTTAGGATGGAAGTAAAGGACAGTGTCAAGGTGAAGAATCAAGTGGTATAGGGTCAGGAGGAAATCAAGAGGGGTTCCAAGCTGGTGCACGTACACAGCACGTTGAGGCGGTAGAAGGCGCTCACGGTTTCCTGCAGCTCAGTGCTGTGGGCGCGGCAGGTCACGCGGTGGCCGTGGTCGCGGGATGACATTCTCAGAAGGACGCTCCGGGCAGCGGCAGAGCCTTTGAATGGGGCATTCCGGGGCAGTGCGGCCATGTCTTCCAGCCTGTAGACGCGGCAGGGGATGGGTGGATCAGGTCAGGGCTAGAGAGAGTGGGAGTCGAGCTAGAGGTGGGCTGGGTACTGGGCAGGACAACAGGTAGGGCAGGCGCAGGACTCGGAAGGTAAGGGAGGGTGGCCAGAACCAGGGAGGGACGCGGCCACTCGCACTCTCACCTCTCTCCCTCCTTGTCCCAGGACAAGTTAACTGGAGGGTTGCTGCTAATGCTGACGCACGTCAAGTTTAAGGCATCCCCGGGGCGCAGCGCTGATGCGTTGGCCAGGATCGTCACATTAGTTGGGGGAACTTGGAGAACAGGTCGGAGGAGCGAGGCGCAGAGGTCAAGAGGAGCCCGGCCTACTTCCGCCCCTCCTTAACCCGAGTCCCGGCCCAACTCCGCTTCCCTTAACCGGTCCTGAGCGAGTCCTGGCTCTGTGGCATCCACTGTTTCCCCAGCCGGCTCTGTCTCAGTTCCCCGCCGCCGCCAAGCCCTCCCACCCAACCCGGTCGTGCGTGCCCTCACACTGCACCACAAGTCTCGTGGACGCGCTGAGCTGGCCCGCCTTGCATGTGAACTTGGCCTGGTTGTCAGACGGACCCGTGACCAGCACCAGCTCACGGGAGAAGGTGCTCCCCGACTTCTCCACACTTCCCAGCTGCACCCGCCGCGGCTCCTGCGGTGGCCGTGGTTCGGTCACTGTGCGCGAGTCCTAAAGGCAGAGACTGACTGGAGGACAGCAAGGTAGCCCTGCCACCTCGCCCACCCAGGTCAGACGCCCCCATTGGGTTAGCTGCCAACCTGACCTTTGTGTGATGAGGGAAAGGCTCTCTCTTCTACAGGTACCGGGCTAGGGCAGAGGAATAGGGTCTGGAATTGATCACCCCCAACCCAGAATCTCTTTCGCCTAACCTGGACCCTCTGAGCCACGCAGTTTTGCTGTCTGATCCCGCCTCCCGTCCCTCGCCTCACCTCAACCCCGCCCCTTTTGCTCTCCGGGAGGCCTGCAATTGTTCCTGCCCCATTCCTCAAAATCCATTCCAGCTACATTTACCAAAGACCATACTCCAGGAAATTCCCTTAGAATTTCCAAGCCTTTCCCAGAATGCCATCATTTTTTTTCATCCTTAGTTCTTTTTCTTGAAATTCCCACTTTCCCCAAAGATTTCCTTCGATCACTCCTTTAATTCCATTGTCTTTCCACAGATTTCTGAACCCCTCCCCAATATTCTGTTATTATCCTCGTTTTTTACTAGAATCCTTTGTGTAACCCAGAGTCTTGACATGTCCCCAGAATTCTATCCAATTAAATGGAATTCCATTTCATTCCTATAATTTCTAGTCGTCCCCTCAGAATTTCCTCTTACTCCCTAACTTCCCAGGATCTTCCCAGAATTCTGTCAGAATTTCTTTTAATTTTACCGGAATTTCATTTACTTATCCCCAGATCCCAAGAATTCAACTTAATATTAATTAATGGATTTTCAACATTCTGTGGAATTACGTCTTTCCCCAAATTTTTAGCCTTTGCTCATCATTGTCTTTGTTCCTGGAATTCTTAGTCTTTCTCTAAAATCCCTGCCATTTCACCTGAATTCTGAGATTTCACCAGAATTTTCTTTAATTTTAGCAAAATTAATTGCCTTTTCTTTAGAATTCCCAATCCTGCTCTAGAATTCCTCCTTTTAAGCTAGAATTCTCACTGAGTTCCCAGAACTCTCAGAATTTTCCTAGGATTCATTTAATTATTATGGCATTTGTGTCTTTTCCAGTTCCTTGCCAAAACTCAAAATCTCCACTAATTTTCAAGAAATTCAGGTTTTTCCAAGCTTTCTCAAGACTTTGGAAGAAAAACAGGGCTTCATCCTTCCCCCCCATTCCTGGCCACCCCACAGCCCTTGCTTGGCACCCACCTTGTACCAGGTGAGGGAGGGGTCTGGGTTGCCTCCAATGGCCAAACACACCAGCCTCACTCGGGTCCCAGCCCGGAGGCGCTGTCCTTCTGGGGGCCCCTCAATCCACAGCTTCTGGGCTGGATCTATGGGGAGAGCCAGAAAGAGTGGCTTTTCTCTTTGGGCAGGGGCCTGAGGGTGGGGTCTCTAAAGCAAGGAGCACCCCTGGAATGAAGGTAGGGGCTCACATTTCACGTTCAGGGTGAGTGACTTTTTAAAGGTTTCCTTGGTGAAGGCCTCACTAAAGGCCTCACAGGTGAGGGTCAGGCCATTGTCCTCCCGTCGCACCAGGAACGTCAGGTTGGACATGGAGATGTGTCCACCATGAAGGCCCTGGCAGGAAAGAGCTTCAGACTGGAGACGAAGGCACCCTCATCCATGATACCAGAGACCTGAGTCCACCCCAGATCCCAACAGGGACACATGAAACATCTCCACCCCCTCCTCTGTCAGACCCAGGAAACCTGGGCCCCAGGTCATGCTCCCCAAGGACCAAAGTGTCCAGGCTGCCAGACACCTCTTCTCTGAGATCCAAGTGTCAGGCCCTCAACTCTTTCCTCCCTCAGACCCAAGAACCTGGCCCCCGCCTCACATCTATGACTGTCTCCTCTGTGGGCAGCAGTTGCCGCAAGCCCAACCACCATCGCAGCAGGACCCGTGGGCGACTGGACTTGGTGATGCACGAGAGAGTCACGTTCTTGTTCTCAGACTGGAAAGCAGATCCCAGGATGGTAATGGCACTGGGGGGAACTACAGGGATGATGGGCAGAGGAGAGACATGAAGCTGGGCTGGATGCCTCACAGACCAGCCCAGACAGACAGGGATCTGGGGACAGATGATGAGGTCTTTGGCATCAGACAAGCATGATTTAGGGGCACAAACAAATGGTTCTCTGGGGCACAAACTGCCAGCTCGGCAGCTGCACACCAGGACTCACAGGTGACTTGCAGAGTGACCCCACGTTCCTGGGTCCCTTTAGATACACTGTTGTGGGCCTCACAGCTGAGCCTCGCCCCATGGTCTTCCGGCCGCACGATCATCACTAGCGTACTGCGGGCAACCGCCTGAGCATGCTCTGTGCCCCACACTGTGGACAAGGGCTGGCCATTCTGGAGACAAGGATAGGCCTAGGCCAGCTCAGGGCCAGCTCCTGGCCCCCGCCCTCCTCCCCACCCCCCTACCTGCCTCTGCCCTCACCTTTAGCCACTGCAGTGTGGCTAGCGGATTCCCTCCATGGGCCGTGCACAAGAGCTCCAAGCTCTGCCCTGCCCGCACATGTCCCTCCTCCAGGCCTGGCCACTCAATCACAGGGGATCCTGGGGGGACTGGGGAGCAGTTGTCACTCAACGAGCCTGGGAAACCCATCCATCCTTTCCAGGCTCCACAATCTGCTTCTGAACCCCCATGTTTCTTTTTGAGAGCCAGAATTTTTATAATCCCTATGCTCCCCAAGATCCCCAATTCTTGCTCTCTGTTCCCAGTGCCCACAGCTAATCCAGTTCCCCACTTACACAGAACATTCATGGTGATCGAGACCTTGATAGGGGTGTCCAAAGCTGGGCTGGACCCCTCGCAGACCAGTAACTGCCCGTTATCCGAGCTCTGGGGTGTTACCCTGGGTGGGAAGTTAGGGTTCTAGAGTCAGAGCCATCATCTGAAATTTGGGGAATCAAGATGAAAAGGTCCCCACCCCTGCCTGGTATAAGTCTCCATGCTAATTCCCTCTAGGAACTGAAGTTCCATGGAAGAGATTTGGGGGGTCAGCAGTGAGAATTCGGTTCTAAGAGACCCACACATAGCCAAAATCTTGGTGCTTGATACTTGATACTTGATACTCTAGAACTGGGGTTCCCATGAAGAAGTTTTGTAGTATCAGGGTGAAGAACTGGGTCCCAGATGTTCATACTTGACCCAAGTTTCCGTGCTTGAATTCCTAGGGCGTGGGGTTTTTTCATGGAGAAATTTGGAGGTCAGGCTGAGGGTGGGGCATCCCAGCTCCCATACCTGGCTGTGGCCTCTGTGGTGAAGAGTTTCTCCTGGGACCCCTCATTCATGTTAGTAGAGATGTCGGAAATTATTTGTCCACCTGGGGGCAACAAGAGGGCAATCAGGGTGCCAGGTTCCCCCCAAGGTAGATCCTGGAGCATGGCCTGGAAGTCATCAGGATGGGTATACTGCCCCCTCTCTCTGGTTCTGGAGAAAAAGCACTAACTCTGCTCCCTCCACACACACATTCAGTCCTCCCTGAATCCCGGAGTCCTCAGGGATTGGTCCTGAGTCTTTCCCCTCTCTTCCCCTCCTCGCTGGGTGTATCACCCCCACCCCCATTACCTCAGCTTCTCATTTTTGCACCATTGATGACATCCATATCTCTGTCTGGAGCCGCAGCCTCTTCCCTGAGTCCCAGATCAGCAGTCCTGTAATCTCCTTGGTGCCTTTCCTTGGATGCCCCCTCCCATCCACCAAGTCCCACACTGGCCTCAATATCTCCCCAAGCCTGTGTCCCCATCTCAGGAATGTCATATTTTCTGGGACACACTCTCTCCCCACTCCAGTGGTAGGTCACACAATGCCCCCAGCAGTTCACCCACACTCACTCTGGAGGAAGGTGATGTCAGGTGCTGGCTTTGCATCCCCAGACACACAGCTGACCTCGTATTCCTGCCCAGCTACCCACGTGACTGTGCTCCCTGCCTCTGGAGTCAGCTGAAGCACCTTGGGGGGCACTGATGAGAAAGAGTCTGGGGTAAGCCGCCACCACAGAGAAGGATATGAGGATTTGGGCTTTGAATCTCATTGCTCATGAAATGAGTTCTGCACCTTGGATCTGAGGAAGGAGAGGTTGGGGGTTTGGACTCCTGGGCTCTGGGGTAAGAAAGCGCCGGAAGTTCAGACTCATAGGTCCTAGGGGTTCTCTCACCCATACCCAGAACAGAGAGGATCACTCTGGGAGACACAAGCTCAGGGTCTGTCTCTGAGCGGCCGACCTGGCACTCATACTCTGCGTCGTCACTGAGGTCACATGCTTCAATATGCAGGTGGTATTCGCCTGCAGATGGGATCCAAGGTCAGGGCCGTGGTCAGCCTCTGCTGCAGGGTCTCAGGCTTTGATCCCTTACCTCTAGTAGGGTCCCCTTCCAGGTGGTACCGCGGGAAGCCGGGGATCCTAGAATCAGGGCCTAGGAGTAGTCCATCTTTGGCCCATTGCACCGCACTGCCAGGGGCACTGACCCCACACCGCAGCTCAGCAGCAGCCCCCTCCACCACCGTTGTGTTTTGGGGCAGAGCCCAGAAACCTCGTGTGGGAGAGGCAGGGATCTGCAACTGGGCCAGGCCTGGGGACACAGGAAAGTCAGCAGGAGAGGGCAGAGGGTCTGTCGGGAGAATGTCGGTGGGAAATAAGGGCCTCTTAACGCTGGGTCACAAGGCCAGGATTCCACTCACCTGTGGTCAGTAGCCCCATGAGGAGAAGGGGAGCCTGGATGGGGATCCTCGGGGCCATCCTAGGTCCTCCGCCTGTGGCTCCCGAAGCGCCTACTGCCTGCCTCCTGCGTCTGCCTCTGGCTTTCTCTGGGTCCCTCTCCCTGTGTCTCTGTCTCTTGCTTTTCTCTTTGTCTCTCTTTTTCCATCTGTCACCTTCTCTTTCTTTGTTTTTATCTCTTCCCATGAGTCAGTCCCTTCCTCCCTCCCTCCCTCCCTCTCTCCCTCTTTCCCTCCCTCCTTCTCTTTCTCTCTTCCTTTCTATCCCTCTCCCCTTCTGCCTTTCTCTCTCCCTGCTCTAAGTCTCCTCCACTCTCCCTCCTCTTCTCTCTCTCTCTCTCTCTCTCTCTCTCCCTAAGGCTTACGCTGTTTCTCTCTGAGTTTCTATCTCCCTCACCATCAGTCTTTATTTCTCTTTCTTCTCTCCTGCTACCCTCCTCTCTGTTTTCCTCTCACCACTCACAGCCCCTCAGGAAAGACCCGCTGCTCAGATTCCAGCAGGCTCCACCAGCCAAGGAGAGCGATGAAGCCAATGAGGTCAATGGGCAGAGATGTGCCTTGTTCTGGGACCCAGCCTGATCTTGTCCTTGC
Organism: Hipposideros armiger; assembly: GCF_001890085.2. NCBI lineage: Eukaryota > Metazoa > Chordata > Mammalia > Chiroptera > Hipposideridae > Hipposideros > Hipposideros armiger. Next base: position 846,260 of record NW_017731959.1, read on the forward strand.
ACTGTTACCTCCCCCAGGCACCCTCTGGAGTCACCAGCTCCAGGCCTCTGCCCAGCAGGCTCCTCCCGGCTCAGCTGGAGAATGAAATCCCCTGTCAGCACATGCCAGGCATATTCCTCCGTGCCTCCCCAGCCCCCATGACCCCAAGGGCCTGGCTTGGGCCAGGGATAAGAGGATGCAGGTCAGACCCAGCTCAGCATGGGGAGCAGAAACCTGGGCCTGGTGTGGGGATAGGCTTCCCCACCTCTTCCCTGCCCTGGTACAATGACCTTGGCATGCTCCTTGCTTGCTGAGTAGACATTGCCCCCTCAGTGACATCACGAATGTCCACTAAAGAGTGTGCAAAAGTGTGTGTGAGAGGCTGGGAGAGTGCAGATATCTGTGTGCACGTGTGTGTGAAGTGCATGTGAGCATGCGTGTGAGTATGGGGAAGAAGAGAGTGAATTGTGATCTGTGAAAGCATATGCATAGTGTATGAGTGTGTACAAGTGTCTAAGGTATAAGTGTGCAGGGGGCAGGGCAGTCAGGGTGGGTAAGAGTGAAAGGTAGGGCCCAAGACCACCAGCACAAAGTGTGGGTATAGCATTGAGCCCAGCGTGGGAACCTTTTGTCAAGGGCCTCGTGAGTTCTAGTTCATGTGGCTTCTTTCTGTCTCTCCCATCTCTTCTGTGTCTGTCTCTCTCCCTCCCTTTATCCATCTCGATTTATTTTTCTGTCTTTCTCCATCTCTTTGAGACTCTCCTCTCTGTCTCGGTGTCTTTATCTCTCCCCTGCCCCATTAGACAGTTACCTCTCAGTCAATATTTAAAAATATCACTGTCTCTCTCTACATATGCTTCTATGTGTCTCTGTTTTGCTGTCTTTCTGTTTCTGTTTCTGTTCTCATCTCTGTCTCTCCCTTCCACCCCATATTCTCTCATACACACCAGGAGCTCAATAAATATTTGTTCTCAGTCATCCTTTGACTACACCTCTTTCTTTTATTTATTTCTCCATCTTTGAGTCCTCCTGATTGTCACATCTTTAAATTTCATAACCATATGCTAGTTGGCCTGCCCTCCCCACCCCAGTGTGCTCAAACACGCTCACATAGGATAAGCTTCTTCTCTGCCTGCTTATCTCCTGCAGGAATTGGAACTGCTCGTTTTCTCTCTCACCCCATGACACACACACACACACACACACACACACACACACACACACCCCATATGGTCCTCCTCCAGGAACAAGATGAGGCATCTGGCCTGAGCTCCATCCTTGATGCTCTTTCTTCTTCTATCCCATTATTGTCTCCTTGCCCTCCACCTACATTTCCTCTCCCAACTCCCTCCTCCCACCTCCTGGGGAATAGACTGGATGCAGAGCTAGGGGTTCTGTCATAAGGGCCCTCACCAGATGGTGTCCTTTGGGGCCAGGGTGTAGAACTGTCAGTTGCTAGGACCTTTAATTAGCACAAACCATCCACCCTCCACTTTGGCTGTTTTCCTTCTCTGGATGCTCCTGGGACCCCAGGCTCTCCATCTTTCCATGCCTGTGGCCCCAGAGAGCCAGGAAGGGGAAGCGATGTCAGATGTCTGGAAAAACAGCCTTACTACTCAACTTCCTCCCTAAGCCTCAGGAGTACTGGCCCCAAGCTCATCCGATTTCAAAATCCAAGTGCTGGATCCCCAGAACAAAAGCCAGGAGTTCAGGCCCCCAGATCTAGAAGCCTGGGACCCCAAGACCCACCCCTCTCAGACTCAGGAGTCCAGGCCCACAGCCCCTTTTCCCCAAATTTCCAGGAGTTCAGGACACCATTTCCCTGCCACACACCCCCCACACACACACACACACACAGGACTTAGGGCAGATGTTCACTGCCTGTTGATTTTCAAATCCTCCTGGGCCTGTGTGGGGGTGGGAGAGAGATTGGTGCTTAAATCCACTGACCCTAAGGCTTAAAACCAGATTTTCTGACCCCCTCTCATCCTCTCCCAACTGCACCCTGCTGCAGGCAGAGGACCTAGTTGAGTCCTCAGCTCCTCAGAAACTCGGAACTTCTCAGTCAACAGAGGTCTGAACCCCCAGTCTTAGAATCCTGGAAGTCCAAGACCCTGCCATTTAGGGCCGCAAGACTCGGAGCTCAGGAACAACGGAAAACCTGCGTGTGCACCCCCAATCCCTTCAGGCTCTGGAATGTCAGACCCAGGTTCCCAGGGCTACAGTCGCCCCTCAGTGGCTCCGTGTCCCGCCCACCTGCCTGGCCAGCTGCGTAGCGCACCGGTGGCCTGCAGCGTGGGAACGCCCCAGCTGGGCGGCATGCAGCCGTCAGGACAAGCTGCGTGGTTCCCAGCCTCCCTGCCTGCCCCCGCCAGGGCACCGCCGCCTCCCAGCCGTCTCCAGGCAACTACGGCCGAGTGGGGCAAGGGACTGAGCCCGGACTGCGGGGTCTTGGGAAAGGAGGGGCTAGGGGCCTGGATTCCTGGATCTTAGGACGTGCCGTGGTTTACAGCGGTAACAAGCAGAAAGAGGGATGTTTTGAGGGATTTTGAGGCGGGGAGAGCAGAATCCCGCTTCTTCTCGAGGGTCCCAGCTGCCCCCCAGGAATCCCAATGCCCTCTTCCTGACCCGAGGCCTGGCCTCCCCAGGGCGCGGAAACTAGAGAGGCCCCAGGGGGTCCCATTTATAGCTCTGTTTCCACTCGGCACAGTCCCTCCAGGACCTGGGCTGAGCAAGTTTCTTCCACTCCCTCCCCTCCCTCCTCCTCATCCCTTTTCCCCCACCCCCAACTCTGTCAGGGTGCAGGTGTCCAACCCATCCAGGACCCCCTCCTTTGATCCAGGTGTTCCGGCTCCCAGATACCAACTGGACTAGGGCGCCGGCCGCGGGCAGTGGCCCCATTCCTCGGCGTCTCAGCCGCGGGAGTTTCTCAATGGGAAGAGGGCGGATCCCCCAGGGGGTGGGGCGCGCTGGGGCGTAGCGAATGGGATTAGACCCTCCTGGGGTCTCCCAGAGACTCAGCGCAGTCAACTCGCCGGCGTTTCCGAGCAGTCGGAGCCTGAGCTGAGCAGACTTGAGAAACTCCAGGCCAGGGACAAGGGGGGCCCTAGCCGGGGGTGAAGAGTCGGGCGCGAAGGGGCCTCCGGGCTAGAGTGGTGGGAGGCGTGCTGTCGAGGAAGCTGTTGGCAGGGAAGCCAGTGCGATATTAAGTCCACTGGATCTTGGGGGACACACATTCAGGATGCTGGTTCCCGCCCTCCTCGTCCTCTTCTTCTGCCTCAGAGGGCGTGCAGGTACCGCGATGGGCCGGGGAGGAGGTAAATATGGGAGAGGATTGTTTGACAGCTGCCGCTTTAATGGGGTGAATGGAACCGAGGGCTCGGACTCCTGGGTCTGAGGGAGGAGAAGTCGGGGAGCCTGGGCTTCTGGGTCTGAGGAAAGGGAGGGTTGGGGACTGGACTCCTGGGTCCTGAATGAGGGAGCTCTTGAATGTGCTAAGCTCAGCTCTGCTCCCCCCCCCTCCCGTTCTCCTAGGCCTGTCGCCCCACTTCTTGCAACAGCCGGCAGACCTGGTGGTACTGCTAGGGGACGAGGCCCGGCTGCCCTGTGCCCTCGACGCATACTCAGGGGTGGTTCAGTGGACTAAGGATGGGCTGGCTCTAGGGGGTGAAAGGGACCTGCCAGGTGAGGCTGTTCTCTCTACTCAGGGAAGGGCTGGCTCCAGGGTGGAGGTGCTGGTATTGGGCTATAACTGAAGTTCTTATTTTGACATTTTCAAGTTTGAGAAATTAATGGGCTCAGGAAAACATTTGGGAGTCCTGAATTTTTAGCTTATACTTTTGGTGTAACCCATAAGGTTTGGAGATTTTTACTTTTATTGCAAATTATTATGTAAATGCAGAAAAGCACATAAAACATAAATGGAAGATTTGCCAAATAATTGTAAAGTAGACACCCATATAACCACTACCCAAGTCCAGAAATCCTCCTTATTGCTTTCCCCTAGCATAGCCTGCTCCCTCTTCACCCCAGAGGTAGCATCTAATATGACTTTTATGGCAATTGTTTTCTGGCTTTCTTTCTGAAATGATCACCCCCAAGTTTGAAGTGAATCTGGATTGGGAGAGGGTTAGTGTCTTGGCCCAGCCTCCACCCACTTTTGGTAGTGTCTTTCTGGTGTGGGATGGGGCTGGGAACTCAGAATCATGATGACTCCCTCTTCCCTGATTCCAGGGTGGTCCAGGTACTGGATATCAGGGGATTCAGGGAGTGGCCAGCACAACCTCCACATTAGGCCCGTGGAGCTACAGGACCAAGCATCATATGAATGCCAAGCTACACAAGCAGGCCTCCGCTCTCGACCAGCCCGATTGCACGTGCTAGGTGAGGACCCAGCCCGCTCATCCCCAGGAGTGCCCAACCGGGAAAGCCAGTCCTCGCTGGGAGCCTGAGTCCAGGAAGCACAGAGGAGTGGTCATTTAGAGCTGGGAAGATCAGGGTCTCTGGGCCCAGGTTCCAGCTCTGACCCCAGATCCATCCCACAGTGCCCCCAGAAGCTCCCCAGGTGCTGGGTGGCCCCTCTGTGTCTCTAGTTGCTGGGGTTCCTGCAAATCTGACCTGTCGGAGCCATGGGAATGCACACCCCACCCCTGAGCTGCTGTGGTTCCGAAATGGGGTCCGACTGGATGGAGCCACTTTCCACCAGGTCAGATGCAAGTCCCTGTGCTAGCCCTTGCCCGTTTAGGGAAATGTGTTGGTCCACTCAGACCACAGGCTCATCCAGAGGAGAAAAGGGCATGGGAGGACAGCGGTTCAAAGGTTGGAACCCTTGGTGTGTGATTAAAGATAAGGACTCTAGGGCTGAACTACCTGGGTTCAAATCCTGGCTCAGTCACTTGCTAGTTTATTGATCTTGAGTAAGTAACTTAACCTCTTCTGTCACTCAGTTTCCTTATCTGTACAATGAGGATAATAGTAGTATGCACTTCATAGGGTAATTTATTGTGAGGATTAAATTAAGTGATCCTTATAAGTGCCTAGAAGAGTGCCTGACACATAGTAAGCACTATATAAGGGTAGATGAAATCATTATTATCATTCATAACCCCCAGACCCTGCTGAAGGATGGGACCACTGGGTCAGTGGAGAGCATCTTATCCTTGACCCCTTCCAGACATGATGATGGCGCCACCCTGGTCTGCAGGGCCCGAAGCCAGGCCCTGCCTTCAGGGAAAGACACAACTATCACATTGAGCCTGCAGTGTAAGTGCAGTTGGACACTGGGCCCTAAACCTGAGGTCCTTGGGGGGAAAGAGGGCTGGAACCTGGACTCCAGGGTATGAAGGAGGAGGGGCTATGGACCTGGAGTTTCTTGGGGGGAATTGGGAACTGGAGGCCTGCCTGGACTCCTAGCTCAAAGGGAAGAGGGGACTGGGGACCCACAGTCCTGGGGTAGAGGGGCTGGGAATCGGATTCCCAGGTCTTCAATGGGGAAATTCCATGTCCTTGACGACCGCTAATTATTGGCCCACTTCCACAGACCCCCCAGTGGTGACTCTGTCTGCAGAACCACAGACTATGCAGGAGGGAGAGAAAGTCACTTTCCTATGCCAGGCCACGGCCCAGCCTCCTGTCACGGGCTACCGGTGAGGACCAAGATCACTTCTCCACAGCCAGAAGCACAGGCTTGGGGAGGGCTGGTACTGGGAGGTGCGTAGGTGTGCCTGGGGAGCAAGACAACACTAAGAGCCCCACCACCTCCACAGGTGGGCAAAAGGAGGCTCCCCGGTACTCGGGGCCCGAGGGCCAATGTTGGAGGTGGTGGCAGACGCCTCATTCCTGACTTCACCAGTGTCCTGCGAGGTCAGCAACGCCGTGGGTAGCGCTAACTGCAGCACCGCTCTGGACGTGCAGTGTGAGCCGCGGGGGATCGTGGGTGTGGTCAAAATGGGACTAGCTTAAATGGGCCGCAGGCCAGAGTGGGGCGTGGCTGCAGCGGGCTGTGGAAGGAGCTGGGGCCCGCATAGTATGTAGGCAGAGTTTGGCTGTGTTCAGTCAGTGACAAAGTGGAGCCGGGACGGGGTGAGGGCGGGGCCAGGGCGTGTAAGCGGAGTTGTGGACAGGGGCCCTATACTTGGGCTCTTGAAGGTGCCCCTTCTGAATGGCGGATCCCGGGTCAGATGTGGCAGCCTCCCCAGTCACGTGACCCTCTCTTTCCTCCAGTCGGACCCATTCTGCTGGCAAAACCGGAGCCCTTGTCTGTAGACATAGGGGAAGACGCCTCCTTCCGCTGTGCCTGGCGCGGGAACCCGCTCCCACGGGTAACCTGGACCCGCCGCGGGAGCGAGCAGGTAAGGCCAGATTTGGGGCTAATGGTGGTGGCAAGCAGTGGATGGAGCTTCCTCCCAAGGTCCAGTCCCTGACGCCCCTTCTTATCCCAGGTACTGGGCTCTGGGCCCACGCTGCGTCTTCCGTCGGTGAGGCCCGAGGATTCAGGCGACTACATGTGCAGGGCTGAGCCCGGGCTTGCGGGCCTAGGGGGCGGTGCTGCGGAGGCCAGGTTGACTGTGAACGGTGAGAGAGCGCGGCTTCTTAGAGGATTGGGCAGGTCCTGGGACCGGGATGGGAGGAGGGGGCTAAGTCTAACGGGAGTGGGAGTGGCCTTGAGAGGAGGAGCTTTATAGGGACGGGCCTGGGGGTTGCCCGTTGGACCAAGTGACCTCAAGCCTCGGAGGGGGTTCGGAGTTTGCTGAGGGGCGTGGCCTGGTTGGTTGGGGTTGGTGGGGAGTGCCTGGGCCCGCCTTATTGAAAACTGGCTTGGGGGGGGGGGAGAAGGCGGGGTCTCTCCCCTGATTGGTCCACAATCTCCAAACCAGCGCCCCCATTAGTGACCGCCCTGCACTCAGCGCCCGCCTTCCTGAGGGGCCCCGCCCGCCTCCAGTGTCTAGTCTTTGCCTCCCCCGCCCCAGAAGCCGTGGTAAGAAAATGTCCCCGCTCACATGACCCACCCATCCGTGATCCCTGACCTCCCAGCCAGACTCCCAAACTGTGTGACTACCTCTGATTTTCCCGACACCCTCTCCGCCCCCTCCCGCCCTCCCCAATCTCCTCTGACCTCCCTCTTTTGTGCCCCCAGGTTTGGTCTTGGGATGAGGGCTTCCTGGCAAAGGGGTCGCGGGGTCGGTTCCAGGTGGAGACGTTCCCAGCACCGGAGGGCCACGAGGGACAGGGTCCAGGTCTGATCTCTGTGCTACACATTTCGGGAACCCAGGAGTCCGACTTTAGCCAGGGTTTCAACTGCAGTGCCCGGAACCGGTTGGGTGAGGGAGGCACCCAGGTCAGCCTGGGCCGTAGAGGTGAGATCCTGGGCCTGAAGACCGCAATCTGAGGATCCCACACCCCCACAACGCTACAATCCCCAAACCGAGGACCTCCAAATGCAGAGACCCTCCACCCCAAAATAAACCTTGGGAGCCTCAAAACGATGAGTACCTTGAATTCTGAGAACCCAAAACAATAAATTCTCTCAAATATGGAATCCTAAACTGAAACACCCCTCATACTCAGGTTCCCCAAAGAAGGGAACCTCCAGAGTTAAAGCTCCTCAAATTCTAAGATTCCCCAGAGCCAGGGAGTTTAAACTTGTGGAATCCCAATTTCATGAGCCCTTAAGCCCAGGAACCCCAAGCTAGAGGACTACAAACCTTGGGTAGCCCAAATTTGGCAACCCATTGAACCCAGAGACACCAACCCAAACCCTAATTCCCTCTTCCCCAGTTCCTCCTTCAGCTCAGCCTCCTCAGAGTATCCTCTCTTCTCCCTGCAGACTTGTTGCCCACTGTGAAGATTGTGGCTGGAGTGGCCTCTGTGGCCATGACACTCCTTATGGTCATAACTGGGGTGACACTTTGCTGCTGGCACCATGGCAAGGGTCAGTACCCAAGCTCCACCCCAGCACCCTTGCTCCCACCCCCACAACACACACTCACCCTGCCCACTGACAAGCCGGGCCTTGGGACCTGGCCCCAGTGCTGCCTCTCTAGCTGCTCGTGGGGCTTGGCTCACTTTCGTGCCCTGGTTCCTCCTTAAAGCCCTACCTCCACTTCCTCAGGGTCACACTCCTTGCCCTTCTCAGGCCAGAGCTCTAATTGGTTCCTAGCCTCCTAACTCTATTCCCCCAGTCCTCTCTCTTTCTGCTCAGTCGTCTTCACAAACTGTGACCCTGCCCCATTGCTTATCTCTGTCTCCCCCTCAACCCCACTGTTCCTGGCCTTAGCCTCTTTCTCCAAGCAAAACAACCTGGTGCGAATCCCAGGCAGCAGTCATGGCTCCAGTTCTCGGGGCCCTGAGGAAGAGGAGACAGGCAGCAGTGAGGACCAGGTAGGAAGCCAGGGTCTCCACACCTGATTGTGCCTCTAGAACCAAATAGTAACCCAGTCCCAACCGGGCCCCTAAACTCAAATTGGGCCCTAGACCCAGCATTGACCCCAGACCAAAATGTCCCACAAATCCAAATATGGCCCTGACCAAGTTATTCCCTAGATCCAATATGTCCCCAAGGCCCTTTGTTTTCCTGCGTCCAGAACCCAGCTCCCTCCCGCCTGGCCTCCACTATCCAGTTGAGGGTCCTTGGGTTCTGGAACTGGGGCAGGAGAATCCTTTGACCACTCCATCTCACTAAGTACCCTACCCCAGGGCCCTATTGTGCACACGGATCACAGTGACCTGGTTCTGGATGAAGAGAGGGCTCTGGAGACCAAGGTGAGTGTTGGGAGGGGTGGGGCTCACTTCATCTGTGTCTCCAACTCTCTCCCTGCTTCTGTCCCCTTCTTTTTTGTTCTGTTTCCTGCAGAGCTGGGACCTAGCCCCCTCTGCTCTCTGCCTCCTGCCTCCTGGGCTGTCTCATCCACCTTCACATATCTTTGCATATCTGCTGGCTCTGCCCACATATCTGTCCCAGCCTTGGCCTACATCTTGAGCCCCAGATCAGGGTTCACTCTGCCTGTGCTTCCCCCATCATAGTCATGGTTGAGGCCTCCTGGATGCCTCTCCCCGGTTGCCTCCCCCAGGCCCCTTCCACCTACCAGGTCCCACACTGGCCTTACATCTCCCCAGACCTGCGCCTCCTTTGGGGATCCCATCTGACCTCAGTCCCCAGTCCAGAGCTCTTCTCTTTCTCCTCTGTACCTAGTACATGCTTTCTGCTATTCTCTTGGCCTAAAACACTCCCTAATACCTACCTAATTCTCTCCTTCAATTCCTCTGGTCTTAGCTCAAACACTTCTTGTTCTATAAAGCCCATGCTTCCCTTCTCACAGCCCTGATCATTCTGTCTGTGTTTTGCCTGTCACAGCCAGGACCACTCTGATCTGGGCATCCCCATCACAGCCTGATCACTATGCTGAAGGTTCCTCCATCGCAACTAGTTACTCTGCTTAGGCTTCCCCATCACAGCCCTGATAATCCTGTCTGTGCTTCCTCATCAAGCCCCATCACTCGTCCTGTGTTTCCACCATTACAGTCCCAGCCACTCTGCCTGTACTCCCCCCCCATCGTAGCTCTGGCCCCTCTGGGCTCTGTCTGGTGATCTTCATTTCCCCTTTGGCCTGGGATCTCCATGAGGACAGATCCCGGTCTATCCCAGTGATAGATGTCTCCAGGAGCAGCACAGGGCATGACACAGAATCAAAGCCTTGGGGCTGTAGGGCAGATGAATGAATAAATGTCTTGGTCTCAGTCTCTCTCTCTCTTATTCCCCCTGCATCTTCTATACCACCACCCTTCAGCAGGCCTATATCCCTCTGTCTCTGCCTTTCTCTGCCCATCTCCTGTGTCTTTGTCACTTGTCACTGTTTTTCTGTCTTATTTTGTCTTCCTACTAGTCTCTGTCAGTCTCTCTGTCTCTGGGTCTCTGCCTGCTCCTGTTTCTGTCTTTTTGTCTCTTACTAGGCCTGGCTCTATCTCAGTGTGTCTGTCCACCAGTGGCCCTCATCTCCCTATACCCTCACACGCTCACAAATCCTATTTATCCCCTCAGGACTCAACCAATGGTTACTACAAGGTCCGAGGAGTCAGTGTGAGCCTGAGCCTTGGTGAAGCCCCTGGAGGAGGCCTCTTCCTGCCAGCTCCCTCCCCGCTGGGACCTCTGGGCACCCCTCCATTCTACGACTTCAGCCCACACATGGGCATGCCTGCCCCCTGCAGACTGTATAGAGCCCAGGCAGGTTATCTCACCACACCCCATTCTCGAGCTTTTACCAGCTACATCAAGCCTATATCGTTGGGACCTCCAGATCTGGCCCCCGGGACTCCCCCCTTCCCCTATGCTGCCTTCCCCACATCTAGCCACGCGCGTCTCCAGACTCATGTGTGACAGCTCTCCAACTGAAGAGTGTTGGGATCTTCAACTTGCCATAATGGATTGTCCTGGTTTCTGAGGAACCAAAACAAGTTGGTGACCTTACTTCTCCAAAACTGAACATTGAGGAGAGGGATAGATCATTACTATTGCCTGGGTCATTACTGTACAGTTTGTTTGGCCAAAGGGATGCCCCAAATGGGAGCAAGATGGCCACTATGCCCACCTATTCCCCTGTGTAAGAAATTCAAGATGCCAAGTGGGCCTTTTGCAGAGGAATAGGGACAGGAGGTGATGAAAGTTAAGCAGGGGTGGACGTTGTTTCTAGACACTGAAAGAACATATTTCAAGATAACCACCTGTATTGAGAAGAAAGGTAACATAGGGTAGATTAAGATGGAGTCCAGACCAGGCCCTTTCCTGGATGTCTCTGAGAGGCACTTTGCTTGGCCAATGGAAGTGCAGCCAAGATGGCAGTTCACTCTTTAGGAACCCAAGATGGCCACCATCTTGATTCCTTCCACCTTCCTTAAAGGCCCTGGAAGAATTGGGCCCAAGGAGTGAGGATAGGGTGAGATCTGCCACTGGACGGGGTGGGGGTGGAATCTGGGGATGAGAATATTTATGTTTAATAAAAAAAAAAGTCAAAGAAGTGACTGTGTGTTCAGGATTCTCTTGGCCTTATTACCCTTCATCAAGGAAAGGATCCATCAAGGCTGCCCTAAGGCCCTTCCTCTACCCTTAGCTATAAAGTGGCTTTAGGAGCAAAACAGGGAGTGACCCCCAACCCCTTGCTACCTGTTTAATTCTCCAGGCTCTTGTACTATATACATCTGCACAAAAATACATGCACAAATGTACACATATGACAAGTGTGCCCCGATTGGCTTGCGGACAAGTATTCTACACTGTCATTTAAGGAGACAACACAGTGAGCCCTGAAGGGGAGGCAGGGGAGGGAGAGACTATGGGTGGGAAAATAGAAATACTCTCGTACTTAGAGCAAAGATGGGGGTCCAGATCCTTGTCCTGAGGTGCTGGGTACCTGACTCAGGTCATCCTTTAAAAAGGGGACTGGGGTCTTGTTAAGGAGACCACTGCATAGACAGCGTAGAGGCCTGACCACCGCACTGTATTTCTGAAGTTGATGTTGAATAATATTGTATGTCAACTACAATTATATATACATATAGCCACAGGATGTGGAGTAGAGTGCAGGAATGGAGTCAATGGAATTGTAATAGATAAGTATGACATCGGGGGTGGGAGGGCAGTGGATGGAGGGAGGTTGTTACTTTGTGAGGGGTGAAAAGGATAACTAGTGCATTGTTCTGTACACCTGAAACTAATAATAATTTAAAAATGAGCCAGTTTTTAATGCACCAGGTGATGTAAATTTCACTTCATTTCTTCAAGAAATAAAGGTAAAAAATGAAAAATAAAATAAAATTTAAAAAAGGGGCCTGGGGGCTTTGTGTCATGGATCCTTGAGCTTGGAATTAAAGGTCCAGACACCTGAGACCCTCAGGAAGCGGAGCAGAAGGCCTAGGGCTCTTGGGACTTAGGGAGAAGAAGGCTGGGTCTCAACTGCTGTGTTTTTGACTGGGGTAATTTTGGACGGCTGTATTCCTAGGACCTTGAGAGAGGAATTTGTTAGGGGTTGGGGAGTGTCTCCAATGCTGACAATCCCTGGAAAAGAAGGAAGCTGATTTGTGAGTGTCTGGGTCCAAAGGAGGGGAAAGCTGGGGATGAGAGTCTTAAGGGAGGTCACAAATCCACAAACGTGGAGACTGTGTCCTAGACTCCAGGCTAAGCCCTTGCATGGAGTGGGACACCTGGAATCTCAAGGGGGCGGGGGCTTGACGCAGGCCCCCACCCAGGGTTTCTGAGCTGCTCCATTCTGCGCAGAGCTGCCACGCTATTGTCCTGGCCAGGAAGGCGGGGCTGGCGTGGGGCGGGGCTGGCGGCGCCAGCGCAGCCCGGGGGCGGAGGGAGGAGGAGGCGGCTGTGGTGGCGCTGGGAGCTCCTGTCACCGCTGGGGCCGGGCCGTGCAGGGCGGGAGTGCAAGGGACGTGAGGGCGCGACGGCCCAGACATGGGGCACGCCAGTCCCGCCACTCGCGGTCTGGGTCGCCGCCGGGGCCCGCCGCCGCTGCCGCTGTTGCTGCCACTATTGCTGCTGCTTCTGCGCGCGCAGCTCGCTGTCGGGAGCCTGGCCGGTGGGAGCCCCGGCACGGCCGAGGTGAGACCCGGCCGGGTCCTGGGGGATGGGGGAAGGGGCGGGACCCGGCCTCTGGACCCCAACGCGAACATGTCCAGGGCAGGAAGTGCAGCCTTTCTAGTCAGGAGCCGGCCCCCAGGCACCCCTAACGGCACTAGGCATTCATAAACCCAGGAGTCCAGGCCCCAGCTCCCCATCATCTGTCGTCCCAGCCCCCTTCCGCCCCCAGCATAGGAACTGGCTTTTTCAGAGCTCCTGGTCCCAGAAGTCCAGTCCCCTCAGACCCTCTAGACCTAAGTGACTTAGCCCCAGCCCATTCCCACCTGAACATAGGACCCACCAGGCAGTAAGACACTTGAATCTGGGCCCCTTGTATCCTCTGGACCCATGTGAGGGCTCTGCAGCCTCCCTGGACCCAGGGGTCGGGGCCTCGAGCCACCGCCCCCCGACCCAGGATGTAGTTCTCCAGCCCTCAAGGACTTGGTGTCTAGGCCTGCAGGGCCCTGAAACCAGGCCTTGTCTGTCGTCTTTGCACCGAAGAAATGGGAACCTCAGCTAGGGATGGAGGGAGGAGGGGCCAGAACGCCTGGGTTCTGACCTCCTCCCCCGCGATTCGGGTTTAACCCCTTCAGGCTCCCGTGTGGCTGCGCTGGGGTGGGGGCGGAGCCTGTCTCGGCCGCAACAAAGCCGCGAGAATCCTGGGGGACGCGGGTCGCCATAGCAACAGGAGAGCTGGGGCGATCCCTCCCTGTGGGAGCTGTTTCCCGGGAAACCGTACCTCTACTGAGGCGGGTGCGGCGTCCTTGGTGGAGGGGACTGGTTTTGGGGGTCTAAACATCTGAGTCCTACAGAGCAAAGGACCAAGGGACTAGCATGCGAACGTCCCCCGGGCCCTCACTGACCTCTCCACCTCCACACCTAGGCCCCGGGATCCGCGCAGGTGGCTGGACTATGTGGGCGCCTAACCCTTCATCGGGACCTGCGCACCGGCCGCTGGGAACCAGACCCACAGCGCTCGCGACGCTGTCTCCGGGACCCGCAGCGCGTGCTGGAATACTGCAGACAGGTGGGCGGGACCTACTGAGATGGGCGTGGTCATTGGGAACGCGGGTTCCAGATGTAGCCGAGTCGCCCATAGGAAGCTAGACATGCAAAAGGCCAGGGAGATAAGGGATCTAAAAAGGCTTGGGAAGCTAAGGAGCGTGGCTAACAGAGGCAAAGTTCGAGTAGGACAGGACCTGTTTTTGAGAAACTAGGCCAGGAAAGCGGAGAACCGTGCAAAGACTAGCTAAGAAAAGTATTCATCCAGTGAAGTGAGGGAGCTTAGCAGTAGGTGGTGGGCTCCTTAAAGAGTTAGGGGTATAGGTGGACGTGGCCAAAAGAGAGTCGAGGCTAAGACAAAAAGACCTTAGGGGCCAACAAGACAGGAAAAGGGGTGAAGCCCAATGAGAGTGGCAAGCTAGGAGATGTGGCAATAGAAAGAGAAGTCTGATGTAAAGAGAAGGGACGCTTACTGAGAGTCCAAACAGGGAAAGAGGTGAGGCTTAAAGGTTGAAATCTATGGAGAGATGAACTTGATTGGGGAAGGGGCCCAAGGTGACCAGAAGAGAGGTGGGCTTAGAGAAATTGAGTTTATGGGCGTATGGAGGGATCTTTGTAAAGAAACTGGACAGGCAAAGGGGTGGGGCCTAAGGATGGCGGGGCTTTTAAGGGAGAGTTACTAGGGGGCGTGGCCACTGAGCCTGCTGGACTTAGATATCTAAGACCGGTTCTTTGCAGAAGTAGGGCCTAAAGATGAGAGGGCCTTATGAACACTGGAGCCTTGAAAAGGGACGTTGCCAGTAGGGAAGCGCAGCTGGTAGGGCGGGCAGTGGGTTGATTGCCCCCACCCTTTGCCCCCAGATGTATCCGGAACTGCAGATTGCACGTGTGGAACAGACGACACAGGCCATTCCCATGGAGCGCTGGTGCGGGGGTGCCCGGGGTGGCCGCTGTGCCCACCCTCACCACCAGGTTGTGCCTTTCCGCTGCCTGCGTGAGTCACAGGCTGGGGGAGGCAAACGGAGGTGGGGGACTCCCAGTGGCGAGATTCTGGACCCCAGTCTCAAGGCTCACATTAAGGAGCTGGATGCCTGGGTCCTGAGAGGGGCACAGAAGCCTCTGAAGATTAAAAAAAAAAAAAATCTGGATTCTGAGGAGGGTGGGGCCAGTGGCTGTGGGCAGGTCTCACTTTGGTGCCCTCTATTCTCCAGCGGGTGAATTTGTGAGTGAGGCCCTGCTGGTGCCTGAAGGCTGCCGGTTCTTGCACCAGGAGCGCATGGACCAGTGTGAGAGTTCAACCCGGAGGCATCAGGAAGCACAGGAGGTTGGTCAGGACCCTGGCCCATCCATCTTCACCCCCCAGAACCCAGGAGTCCAGTCCTCTAACACCTTCCTTCTCTAGAAGCCAAGAGTCTGGGCCTCAATCCCCTCTTCCCACCAGACAGAACCAGGAATCCAGGCTCCCAGCCCCATCAGCCCCCAAGACCCTGGCATTCAGGCTCCCCCCTTGCCCTTTCCTACTCCACAGTCCTGGCACCTGGGCCCACTCTTCCCACAGGCCTGCAACTCCCAGGGCCTCATCCTGCATGGCTCGGGCATGCTTTTGCCCTGTGGCACGGATCGGTTTCGAGGTGTGGAGTATGTGTGCTGCCCCCCTCCAGTGACCCCCGACCCGTCTGGGACAGAAGTTGGGTGAGTGGGAGGGAATCTTCCATGTCCATCCCAAGGCTCCTGAGGCAGGAGATGGAAGCCTGGGGGCCTGGGCAAGGGTTCTTATTGCCTTGGGTCTTCTGCTCCCTCAGTGACCCCTCCACCCGGTCCTGGCCCCTGGGTGGCAGAGTAAAGGGGGGTGAGGACGAGGAAGAGGAAGAACCCTTCCTACAGCCAGTAGATGATTACTTCGTGGAGCCCCCACAGGCTGAAGAGAAGGAAAGAGTCCCACCTTCAAGCTCCCACCCTCCTGCAGGGTTCAGCAAAGGTGAGGCCATTTCTGAATCCCTAGTTCCCTCCATCCTGGAGGGAGGATGATTTGAGGGAGACCTGGTGTAGGAAAATCTTTGGAGGTACCTGTAGGGGAGAGGCCTGATTGGGGGAATGCAATAGATGAGAGCAGCTTTGGATAAAGTAGAGGTGGAAGGGCTGGCCTGTGAAGAATGCAAAGAGTGACAGTGGTTTGGGGGTACCTGGAAGTGGGAGAGCCATTCGGTAGATCCTAAGGATTATTTTGGGAAAGCTTGGAGGATGGTGTAATGGCGTCTTAAGCTTTGCAAGAACAGGCCCAGTCCAGAACTACATTCCCATGATGCTAGGCAGCAGCTATGGACACATGCTGGTCTCCAGTGCACTCTAAGAAATGTAGTTTTCCAGATAGAAATGGTGACCTGGAGATGGGCTTCAGGCTGACCCCCCCAATTCCTGGCCTTGCAGTGACTCCTACCCCAAGGCCCACAGATGGTGTGGATGTATACTTCGGCATGCCTGGGGAAATCAGTGAGCACGAGGGTTTCCTGCGGGCCAAGATGGACCTGGAGGAGAGAAGGATGCGTCAGATTAATGAGGTGATGTTTACTGGGGGCCCCAAGATCCCCCACAACACAGAGCTTCCTAAATACCAGCAAATTCCTCAGAGACAAGTTGGGACTACCTCCAAAGGCTCCCCAAGCCCTCATCAACCCCTCGCCCTCAACGCCACCCTTAAAGTGACTAGGGATCCCTGACTATTAGAATCCTATTGAGCTGCCACCAGATTCTAAGGCAACTCTTCTACCTTAAATTTCTCTGAGTCGTCTTCTTTCTTGGGAACCCAAGAGCCACTAGAACTTAAGGGATCTGGAACCTATGAGGTCTTGAAGAGGGATTGGGAATTCACCAGGTGGAGCAGGGTAGATTTTAGGATCCTGAAGTTACCTTTGCCCCCAGGTGATGCGTGAATGGGCCATGGCCGACAACCAGTCCAAGAATCTGCCTAAAGCCGACAGACAGGCCCTGAACGAGGTAGGCCAACCTCCAGCGGGTCCTACTCACTCATGCCCGTTCATTACCTGGGACACATGAGGTCTCAGCCTGGCTCAGGCCTTGTCCCTGCCTCATCCAATTCCACCCCTTCCTACGTACATCAATCTCTCCTGGCCTCACCCCTACATTTAGCTCCGCCCCCTTGGCCTCTGTCAGACCTGACAGTACTCTCCTCCTCCTCCGATTGGCCATGTTTTTTTTGCCTTGTCTTAACTTGATCCTTACCTCTGAGGACTGGCTCTAGAGTCCTCTCCCAAGTTGGGCCTCCTGTAGTTACAGCCAGGTCCCTCTCAGCCTCTGTTTGATACATTCCTGTTCCTGTTAGCCCCTGCCCCCTGACTTTGGTCCTGCCCCTCTAATCTCACTTTTACAATCCCTTCTCAGTAGACCCAGCTTCATGATTTTCCATTCTGCCTGTCTCATCTTCACCTTGATACAGGCCTATACAACCCCTATACAAGTAGACCCCACTCAGGTTAGCCCCGTTTCCTGACTCTTGCTCCCCACCCCCACCATTCTCATTTAGATACAGCCTGTCTCCACTTGGCCTTGCTCAGGCCTAGAATCCTACCTTTCCTGCAATACTCTCTCCCCTTCATCTTAACACCGGCCAGCTCTGTTCCTAGATTGGTCCCACTTAGTACAGTTTACACCTCCAGCTTGGCTACCAGTAGGCCTAGTCCTTCCCCTGCTCTACCTGGCCCTGTAGCCCCATCTCTTTCAGTCAGTCTCCTGTAATCTAGTCCCACCCCTAGGTTGACCCTGCCCAGACCTAGACCCATGCGCCTACTTTAGGACCATGCATGGACCTATAGCCTGGCCTTTCCAGAATGCCATTGATCCAGGCTTTTACTCATCTACACCTCTCCTGATCTGTGCCCACCCCCTCACCAGCACTTCCAGTCCATTCTGCAGACCCTGGAGGAACAGGTGTCTGGTGAGCGACAGCGCCTGGTGGAGACCCATGCCACCCGTGTCATCGCCCTTATCAACGACCAGCGCCGGGCTGCCTTGGAAGGTTTCCTGGCAGCACTGCAGGGGGATCCACCTCAGGTGTGGGAGAGCTGTGGGGGCAGAGGGCAGAGGGTGAAAAGGGCTGGGTCAGGCCTGGGCAGCCTTCATCCTTTCCACAGCCAGAGCGTGTCCTGCTGGCCCTGCGGCGCTACCTACGTGCAGAGCAGAAGGAGCAAAGGCACACGCTGCGACACTACCAGCACGTGGCTGCCGTGGATCCCGAGAAGGCCCAGCAGATGCGCTTCCAGGTGCTCAGATGATTCTGCTCCCAAATACCCTGCTATCCTTCTGACCCCAGTCTCTTCAGACCCTATTTCTCAGACTCTTCTCTTGTCTCTCAGGCTCTCTTTCTGTCCCTTAGACCTCCTTCCTATCCCTGGAATGCCCCCCGTTTTGTGCCTTGGGACCCTTTCCAATCCGTTGGATTCTTACTTCCTGACCAGGGAACACTGCTCCCCCTCCAGTGTCTTTGACACCCTGCCTGTCCCTTGGATTTCTACTTCCTTTTCCAGAATCCCCCTCCTGTGCCTTGAACCCTGTTCCTGTCCCTTGATTCTTTTTTCTCGTTAACCCCACTTGTTTTCCTTGGAGCTCCTGTTCTGTGTCTTCAGATCCTAATTCCTGTTTCTTGGATGTTGTTTTCCTGTCCATGAACACTCCACTCTAGCCTCTTAAGCTCCAAGTCTTGCCCTTGAACTACTTCATTTCTATATGACCTTCCAAATCCTACTTCCTTTTCTGGGACCCTCTCAACCTCACTTTCTATTCCTCAGAACTTACTTTCTGCCCCTCCTATCCTACCCACTTGCCTTCACTTCCTATCTTCTAGACCATATTCCTTGTATCCCATACTTACCATGTCTCCTAGCAACTACTCCTTTCCCTCTACCTTACTTCCTTTCCCAAGTCTCTCACTTCCTGTCCTGTGTACATCTTTTCCTTTTCTTTGTATTCTGTTTCTCTTCCTCCAATTTCCTTCTTCCTGTGGCCCAATTCCTAGTCCTTGTACCCTACTTCCTATTGAATATGCTACTTTTCCTTGAATCCTGTTGCTCTTCCTCCTGAACCCTGCTTCAGTTTCCCCATTTCTAACCCACATTGCCCAGTTCATTCTTTATACTCCCCCACAGGTGCAGACTCACCTCCAAGTAATCGAGGAAAGGATGAATCAGAGCTTGGGGCTGCTTGACCAGAACCCCCGCCTGGCTCAGGAGTTATGGCCCCAGATCCGTGAGTGCATATGACCCCTGCTTCCGATTCCAGATCTATAAGGGCAGATCCTGACCCCCAATCTTTGAGCCTCTCCCCGCCGCTTGAGTTATCTATTCCTGTGTAACAAACACCTGAACTTACCGGCTTAAATCAACCATCTTTGCTCATGATTCTGCCGTCTGGTCTGGGTTCTGCTGGGTGCTTCTGCTGGTTTTGCCAGTAAGTAGATAAGTGTGCAGCTATATTCAGCTAGCAGATCAGCTAGTGGCTGGAACTTTGGCACAAATGGGCCTCTCTACCTCTCCATGTAGGCTCAAGGCCTATCTTCTCCAAGGAGCCCCTCCATGTCGTCTCTCCAGCAGGGTGGCTGGACTTTCTACATGGTGGTTCAGGCTCCTCAAACATGGAAGTGGAAATTGCCAGGTCTTCTTAAGGCTTGGGCCTACATTCTGTTGGTTACAACAAGTCACAAACCCAGTCCAGATTCAAGGGAAGAGGCCTACGCAAGAGCATGAATACCAGAAAATGTGACCTACCACAGCCCCCGGATCTATTGTGACTTCCCATTGGATATCCCACACCTAACCCTAACTCTCCTGCTCTTTAAGGAGGCCATTCTCTTGAAACTTGATCCTTCATTCTCCCTGCAGGGGTGACTTCAACCAGCTCCACCCTTTCCCAGATCACACTTATGGCTACCTCTAATCACTTTACTCTTAAGGTGCCATCCATTCATCCAGTTTTTTGTTTGTTTGTTTGTTTTTGTGGAGTCCCTATGATCACGACCTCAACCACCTTTCTGCATGCTTTATTCAGAAGAACTCCTCCACTCTGAACACCTGAATCCCAGTGAATTGGAAGCCCCTGCCCCCGGGGACAACAGTGAGGACAAGGGTGGGTTGCAGCCTCTGGATTCCAAGGATGGTGAGTTAATCCAAATAGAGATAAACCCAGTTTTTGGAGACAGGACCCCAACTTCATTTCTAATCCCCCAAAGTTGTGGGGGAGTCTGCACTACCACAGTGATGGGAGAGGATGGGGAGTAACATCAAAGGTTGTGGAAGCCTCTGTAGGATCTTTGATCCTCCTGCCTTGGCCCCTGAGAGGGTGTTTCTCCACTCTTTCTTCAATGAAGTCCTCCTCTTTTCACTGTTCCCCTTGCCTTGCCTCCCTGGCTGCCAGCAGACACCCTCATGGCCCTTCCAAAAGGTGAGTATCTCACAGAGTAGACCCCAGCCACCAAATCCCATTGAGTCTCCAAGCCCAGAATAGAAAAGGATCCATATATTTGAAACCTCAGACCTCCTGGGATAGAGTTTGGTGCCGCTTTGACCCCCTCCTCAGGCGGGGCAGCACCACTCTGGACTCTCAGGAGTGAGCTAGGACTTGGGGGGTAGGGTCCACAGAACAAGATGCTGCACCCCATGGGAAAGAGAAGCTGTCCCCCCTGGAACAGTATGAGCGGAAGGTGAGTTAGTCAGCCCTGTGGGCTCCTGAGGGAGGCCTGGGGATGGGGGCCCTGGACTCCAAGGTCTGAAGGAGGAGGGTGCTAGGGGTTTGGATTCCTTGGCTTAAGGGAAGAGGGGTCTGAAGACATGGACTGCAGGGTCCTGGGGAAGAAGAGGAGGATGCCCTCTTCAGCTTTAAAGGAGGAGGAGGTGGAGGCTGGGGACAAATTCCTGGGTCCCTGACACCTCCTGCTCCCCTAGGTGAATGTGTCTGCTCCGAGGGGTTTTCCTTTCCACTCATCGGAGATTCAGAGAGATGAGCTGGTAAGAGGAGGAATACTTTGGGTACCTAGGGGGAGAGGTCAGAGGTCAGTGGCTAGGCTGTGACTCCCAAAGCCACACTGGGCCCTGGTGAGCCTCAAAGATGACTCCTGCCGCATCTCCTCTCCCTGCAGGCACCAGCCGGGACAGGTGTATCTCGAGAGGCCGTGTCTGGTCTGCTGATCATGGGAGCAGGTGGGGGCTCCCTAATTGTCCTTGCCATGCTGCTCTTGCGCAGGAAGAAGCCCTATGGGGCTATCAGCCATGGAGTGGTGGAGGTGAGAGACATAAAGATGTGGTATGGGAAGGAGTTCCAGAGGTTGGGCATGGAGGGGCTGTAAGACCTGTGGTCATGTCCCTATGCCCCACCATCCCTGCCCTGCCCCTATTACAGGTGGACCCCATGCTGACTCTGGAGGAGCAGCAGCTTCGTGAACTGCAGCGCCATGGCTACGAGAACCCCACTTACCGCTTCCTGGAGGAACGACCCTGAACCAGCCCCCTTAAATCCCTCTGCCTGAACCCACACCTTCCCTCTTCCTGGAGCCCCAGAACCCCAACCCCCAGCCTGGGGAAAGGGTCTTGAAAAAGTTCATTTCACACCCTTGTAAGGGGGCTGGAAAGTCTTACTTCCCCTTTCCAGTTCCTAATCCCATTCCTAAGAAATCCCCAGGTATTCCCTTCCTGCTTGGGACCTCTTCACCTTAATTTATTTTGTAAGTTAATTTATTGTTCCTTAAGGTGACCACCAGCTTGACCCCAGTGTCTGCTGTTCCCTGAAATTCACCCTCCTACGTGTTCCCCACTAACATCCCAATAAAGTCCTCTTCCCCACATGGCCATCCTGCATCTCTGTGGGGGAATCGGTGAGTAATCATAGCTCTGGACCCAGGTGTGCATTCCTGCTGTGGCCTCCTTCACCTTTGTAAACAACGGAAAGGATCTTTCAACTGGGTGGGGCCTGTGGAAGGGGGCAGGGCCCAGAGACCTAAGATAGGCTCTTAGGTCCCACCCTGGAGCTTTCCGTGGTGCTGAACAAGCCACCACTTATAGGCCTCTATCTGCTGGGTCCCAGGGTAGACTCAGGGAGCTGGGCTCT
This sequence comes from Hipposideros armiger, assembly GCF_001890085.2. NCBI lineage: Eukaryota > Metazoa > Chordata > Mammalia > Chiroptera > Hipposideridae > Hipposideros > Hipposideros armiger. Next base: position 867,966 of record NW_017731959.1, read on the forward strand.
GGCAAGTTCCCCCTGCTTCCTACTCACCCTCATACACAATCACACACACAGAATCCACCCCCAACCTATGAGCCCGATGAGGGCCAGTCTTCCCATTTCCAAGACTTCATCCCTTCTTGGGAATGTGATAGGAATCCCCCTGGGTGTGGGAATTCCAGTTATGTATTCCAGAGTTATATGGTGTCTGCAAGCGCCTATTGGAATGTATTCCCTCACGTGTCCCATTTTGTGACATGTTAGAGTTATCCCTTTACATATGCTGTTACCTGCCCCCAAGGGGGTTATTATGAGGATTAAAAGGGTTAATATATGTGGAGATGCTAGAACTATGCCTGCCCCTTCACAAATATTTAATGAATAAATTTTAAAACAGTATGGCAACAAACACTCATATGGCACTCACCCTGTGTCAAGCACTGCTCTGAGGGCTTTATATGCTGGCACACTTTCATCATTACTTCTACCCATGAAGTAGGTACTATGACTATCTTCATTTGTAGATAAGGAAATAGAGGCAAGAAGTTACATCACATTCCCAAGGTCACCATCTAGGAAAGGTCGGAGCTAGGAATTCAACTCAGGCAACCGGGCTCCAGCATCCATACTCTTGGTCATTTTGCTAACCTGCTGTCCCATATGGTGTTCAGGTTGTGCACTGCAAAATTCCAAGTGATACATACACCTCCTAGACATTGTAGATTTGCATTTTTACCACAAATTCCCAGCAGATGGCAATAATGTACCATGTTCTAATGTTAGCATAGCACACAATTTTCTAACAGATGGCTTAGGGAGGGAGCACCTATCTCTAATTCTCTCAAAATATCTGTGAGCTCACAGTGGCTCTTCATAATATATGCATGTAAATGCCAGTCCTGTACATTTAAAGTAGAACTGGTAGGTATTGGGGGAAGGATGCCTACATGATTCAAGTTGGATACAATGCCACAGCTTCATTAGAGGACCCAGTTTGCAATGTCATTTGATTATACTGTCACTTGTCCTCAACCTTAGCAGGAATCTATGATTAACACCACAGGCAGGGGAAAAAGCTGCCTTGTGGTTTGACAGCCAAGGGTGATCAACAGGCAAACAGTGGGTTAGGAGCAACAAGCAGGTGGTATAGCAAATGAAAGACAATTTTGCTCAATATGCTCAGTGCCTGATTCCTTAATAATACTTACATTTTAATGGCAATTCTTAGAGTAATTACTTTAAAAACACTGTTATTGAAATTCCAGCAGGAAAAATAACTTCGCTGTTGCTCATTTGATGTTCTTGTGCCCCCAAGTCATCCTTCTTTTCCCACTGAAATTATGTTGATTTTTTTTAAAGATTTTTATTGGGGAATTGGGGGAAGGGGAACAGACAAGTTGCTGTCCTTTTGTTCTTCAGTCTAGTTGTGGAGGATGTCGCTTCACTGGCCCAAGTTGGCACCATCATTGCGCTCTTCCCGGGCAAGGCAGATCAGTCGCCGGCTTCTGGACAGCTGCCTACGGTGGCTGCTGGCCGCTCACGCTGGCTGCTGGCTACACACAGTAGCCCATGGCAACCCACTGCCACAGGGGCTGCAGCCTAGCCGTCGCCAGTGACTCACGGCAGCCCAGCTCCAGGTTAAGCTGTTGTTCAGCATCTTAGCTGTAGAGGGCAGTGTCACTGGCCCTCATATGTGGGATCTGAACCGGGGACCTCTGGCATCCCAAGCCAGTTCTTAACCATCGCGCCACTCGGTCAGCCCACGATGTTGATTTTTTTAATAATGCAAAATTTTCTAGAGATATTTTATCATGTTAGTTTTGTGTGTGTGTGTGTGTTCATACACATCAGGATATATATTTTATATGTCAACAGAATCTAAGATGCCATCAATTATAGGAAATACCATTATTTTGTGTACCACAAAGGAAAAAATGCAGAAATTAAACTATGCCACACAATTGATTATAAGATGAATTTCAATTAAATTGTTAGAATCAATGAAATACAACATATTCTTATGAATTTTCATAAATTGACTGCCACTATATGAGTACCCAGAAGAGTACATGTGTATGCTGGTACAGGGAAGCTGATGTGGGAGACTTACACTAGCAGCCCCTGATAACTCCACCTCCCAATTAATATTCATGCCTTTGTGTAGTGTCCCCCACTCCCCGCTGATTCTGGGCTTGGCCATGTGACTGACTTTGACCAAGGGGATGTCAGCAAACATGCAAGTAGAGGCTTGTTGTTTTGGAACACTCCCTTTTGGAGCAACCATATAAAGAGATCCACCTACCCTCCTGGAGAGACTACATGGAGAGAGATAATTGGCCCACTCCCAGCAGTTCCAGCCATCTCAGCTTAACTATCAGACATGCAAGGAGAGTTGTCCAGCACAATCAGACCTCCAGCTGACTACAGCCACATGAGGGACCAAAGTGAGATAACAGAACTACCCAGCTAAGCCCAGCCCAGACTGCAGAATTATGGACAAATGAGTGGTGATTATTTTAAATCTCAAGTTTTGGGGTGGAGACACTGGCACATGTGTGCTTGGTGTGTTTTTCATGAGAGGCTCTGAGCAGTGGGGAGTTATGGTGGGTCTGAAGGCTTTCTGGGGAGTGACATCAGCAGCATGGCGGGGTGAGAGGACCTCCAGGTCTCTCTTGAAATGACAAGTTGGAAGCTATAATCAACAAAGGATTCCCCAATCAACATACAAACATGTCTGAGGGATTCATGCATTGAGACATCTGAAGATGGGTATATCAGGGCAAACAGGTGAGACAGGATGGGGAAGAACAGAGATAAGAGCTGCAGAGGCAGTCTGGAGCTGGCTGTGGCACCAATGGATGTGACAGCAGTGAAGGGTTGGGGTGGAACCCCCACTGGGCAAACCAGTGGGGCAGACAGCAATTGGGCCTGGGTGGCCAGCACACATTGAGGCTGGGCCCAAGGTCAGGGGCAGAGAAGTGGTACAACCCACTGTCACTGGACAAAGGAAGTGGCAAACGTGGGAATGCACCTACCCCATCCTCCTATGACCCAGCAGGCAGTAAAATCCTCATTCAGCAGATTGCAAAAAGACAGAAACAGCTTTCCAACCTAAGTGGTCTGTACTTATTGTGGTGAAATCCACTGGAAAGATCAGAGCTGCACACACATGAACTGCTTTCCCCCATCCAATCGTCTTCTACCCATCATAACAGAGCCTGGTAGAGGTAGCTGGGCCAGAGTGCTCTGCCAGCAGCTTCTGACTACAGGAAGGCGGCATTGGGAATACACAGGCCAGGAGGTTCATAGCCCACCACATCCCACTATGGGGGTGGTGCCCTGAGACCGAGGCAACTAGGTCATAAAGGGGACACCCACTTCCTTGGGGAATATGGGGCACTTTCCACAGCTGAGGCAACACCGCCCTACAGAGATCACAAAAGCCCCAGTAGTGCAGATAAGAGAAAGTAAAAACTTGTGCTTCAGCACCACCTACTGGAAAACAAAAGAAACACCTCTACTTATTAACCTGCTAAATAGTTAAGTCAAATACTTAAAAAGTTTTCATTCCCACAAATGCCCAGGCAGAGAAATAATTCTTCAAGTACAATGAATAACCAAGGTAACAAGGGAGGTGAAAAAGAAAATGAAAAATCTCCAGAAAATAAAGACATGAAAGACTGTGATTTAAATGACAGAGAATCAAGATTGCAGTTCTGAAAAAACTCAATGAGATAAGAAAAGTCAGAAAAGCAGTTCAATGAGCTCAGAAATAAAATCAATGAACAAAAAGAGTATTTCACCAAAGACATTGAAACCATAAAGAACCAAACAAATTTTGGAAATGAAGAACTCAATAAACAAGATGAAGAATAAATTTGCAAGCTTATGAATACAGCAGACCAGATGGAGAAAAGAATTAGTGATATTGAAGACAGAAATCTAGAAATAACTCAAGTGGAAGAAGAGAGAAAATTGAGAGTAAAAAAAAGAAGAAGAACACTGCTATCTGGCTCCATTAGAAGAAGCAATATATAAATAATGGGTATACCAGAAGGAGAAGAGAGGGAGAAGGAACAGAGAGCCTGTTCAAACAAGTAATCAAGAACTTCCCAAACCTATGCAAAGAACTGGTCCTTCGAACCTAAGAAGTTAACAGAACACCTAATTACCTCAATCCAAAAAGGCTTCTCCAAGGCATATTATATTAAAACTGTCAAAAATTAATAATGAAAGAATTCTCAAAGCAGCCAGAGAAAAGAAAATGGTAACCTATAAAGCAAAGCCCATTAGATCATCATCAGAGTTTTCAGCAGAAACTCTACAAATTAAGAGGGAGTGGAATAAAATATTTAAACTATTCAAAGAAATTACCAGCCAAGAATAATGTGTCCAGAAAAATTATTCTTTAGATATGAAGGACAAATAAAGAAGTTTCCAGACATACAGAACCTGAGGGACTTTCCCACCACAAGACCTGCATTACAGGAAATACTGAAGGGGGTTATTCTACCTGAAACAAAAGGACAAAAGGATACAAAACTGGAAGAGGATGACAGAAGTAGGAAGTTGCAACTGTTGTTCAGAATAGGGTATTAAGTACTTAAATATAACATAAAGTTTAAAGGAGGTAAAAATACTTAAAAAAAAGACAATAGTAACTAACATTTGGAAATGAATGCACAGAATAACAAGGGATAATTTGTGACAACAAAAAGTAAAAGTCGGGGCGGGGGGGAAGGACAGAACTTGCACAGGGAAATGGAGATAAGATGCAATTAGAATGGAGATAAGATGCAATTAGACTATTGTGTATATAAAACTTTTTTTCATAAACCTAATGGTAACCACAAAACAAAACTCTAGAACTGAGACACACACACACACACACACACACACACACACACACACAGAGGAAATGGATGAAAAATCATAGAATACCACCAAAATAAAATAACAGACAAAAACACAAGGGAAAAGAAACAATGGAGACACAGAGCTACCAGAAAACGAAAGAAAATGGCTACAGGAAGTCCTCATATATCAATAATCACCCTATATGTAAATAGACTGAGCTATCAATTAAAAGGCACAAATTAGCAGCAAGGATTAAAAAACAAAATCCAACTATATGCTGCCTTCAGGAGACCCATCTCAGCTGCAAAGACTAATATAGACTCAAAGGGAAGGGGTGGAAAAGGATACTTCAAGAAAATGCTATCCAGAGAAAAGTGCATGTACTTATACTTTCATCAGACAAAATAGATTTCAAGCTAAAAAAGGTACCAAGAGACAAAGATGGACATTTTATCATGATAAAGAGGACAATACATCAAGAAAACATAACACTTATTAACATATATGTACCCAACCTGGGAGCACCAAAATATATAAAGCAATCATTAACAAAACTAAAGGAAGAAACTGACCAAAATGCAATTCTAAATACAAATACAGGTAGGAGACCTAAATACATCATTGACAGCAATGGATAGATCATCCAAACAGAAAATCAATAAAGAAATATCCCGGGGCTGGCCGAGTGGCTCAGTTGGTCAAGAGCACAAGCTCTGAGCAACAGTGTCACTGGTTCAATTCCTACATGGGCCAGTGAGCTGAGCCCGAGCTGAGCCCGAGCTGAGCTGCCAACAAGTAGCAGGATGGCTCAGATGGTGAGAACACGTGCTCCTAACAACAAGGTTGCCTGTTGGACTCCCCCATGTGATGGTAGGCTACACCCACCTGCAACTAAGATTGAACACAGCACCTTGAGCTGAGCTACCCTGAGCAGCCAATGGGCAGCTGGGTGGCTCAGTGGTTAGAGCTGCATTCTTAGCAACAAGGTTTCCAGTTTGACTCCCACATGGGATGGTGGGCTATGCCCACCCACAACTAAGATTGAACACGGCACCTTGAGCTGAGCAGCCGTTAGCTGCCAACAGGTGGCCAGATGGTAACTAGACTTGGAACTGAGGTAGCTGCACCCTCCATAACTAAGGTTGAAGGACAACAACTTGGCTGTTCCCCTTCCCCAATTCCCCAACACTTCCCCCTTTCCCAATTTGCCAATAAAATCTTAAATAAATAAATAATTTAATTAAATTAAATAAATAAAATAGGGCCAGCCGAGTGGCTCAGTTGGTTAAGAGTTGGTTTAAGAGCGTGGGCTCTGAGCAACGGGGCCGCTGGTTTGATTCCCACATGGGCCACTGACGCTGCATCTGAGCTGAGCTGTCACTGAGCTGCCAATAGGTGGCAGGATGGCTCAGCTGGTGTAACAAGATTGCCTGTTCAATGGTGGGCTATGGCCACCCACAACTAACAAGGTCCTGAACTCAGGACCCTGAGCTGAGCTGCCGCCTGGATGGCTCAGTGGATAGGGTGTGCACTCTTAACAACAAGGCTGCCAGGTTCGACTCCCGCATGGGATGGGGGCTATGCCCACCCGCAACTAAGATTGAACACAGCACCTTGAGCTTAGAGGCCACGAGCTGCCGAAGGGAAGCCAGATGGCCACTGGGGCCCTCCACAATGAAGATTGAAAAACAACAACTTGGCTAGTCCCCTTCCCCAATTTCCCAACACTGTTTCCCTCCCCCAATTCCCCAATAAAATCTTTAAAAATAAACAAATAAATAAACAAATAAAATAAAGAAATATCAGCCTATTGGACATAATCAATATTTACAGAGCTTTTCATCCCAGAACACCAGAATTTACAGGATTCTCTAGTGCACATGGAACATTCACAAGGATAGATCATGTTGAGACACAAAACTAGCCTCCACAAATTTAAGATTAAAATCATACATATAAGCATATTCTCCAACCACAACGCTTGAAACTGAAAATCAACTGCAAAAAGGGAAGTGGAAAAAACCACAAACATGTAGAGATTAAGCAACATGCTACTGAACAACTATGGGGTTAAATAAGAAATAAAAGAGATCAAAAGATACATAGAAAAAAGTGAGAATGACAATATGACATATCAAATCCTTGGATGCAAAAAAACAGCAATAAGGGCCGGCCGAGTGGCGCGATGGTTAAGAACTGGCTTGGGACGCCAGAGGGCCCCAGTTCAGATCCCATATATGAGGGCCAGTGACACTGCCCTCTACAGCTGAGATGCTGAACAGCAGCTCGACCTGGAGCTGGGCTGCGGTGAGTCGCTGGCGACAGCGTAGGCTGCAGCCCCTGTGGCAGTGGGTTGCCATGGGCTACCGTGTGTAGACAGCAGCCAGCGTGAGCGGCCACCAGCCGCTGTGAGCAGCCATCCAGAAGCCGGCGACTGATCTGCCTCGCTCGGGAAGAGCGCAATGATGGTGCCAACTTGGGCCAGTGAAGCAACGTCCTCCACAACTAGACTGAAGAACAAAAGGACAGCAACTTGTCTGTTCCCCTTCCCCCAATTCCCCAGCACTGTTCCCATTCCCCCAATTCCCCAATTTAAAAAAAAAAAACCAAAAAACTAATAAAAGTTTATATAATAGCATTACAGGCCTATCTCAAGAAAGAGAAAAATCTTAAATAAACAACCTAACATTTCACCTTAAAGAACTAGAAAAAGAAAAACAAACAAAGCTCAAAGTCAGCAGAAGAAAGGAAATAATAAAAATTAGAGCAGCACTAAACAAAACAGAGAACAACAACAACAAAACAAAAAAAAGAAAAAAATCAATGCAAGAGCTGGTTCATTTAAAAGATTAATAAAATTGACAAACCTCTGGCTAGATATACTCACTAAAAAAAAAAAAGAGAAAAGACTCAAATAAACAAAATCAGAAATAAAACAGGAGATTACAATGGACACCACAGAAATACAAAGGACTATACAAGAAGACTGAAAGGCTATACACCACGAAATTTAATCACTGTCCTAGAAGAAATAGACAAGTTCTTAGAAATGTATAACCTTCCTAAATTCAATCATGAAGAGCTGGAAAATCTAAATAGACTGATCAACAGTAAGGAAATTGAAACAGTCATCAAAAATCTCCCCAAAAGTGAAAGTCAAGGACCAGACAGCTTCACTAGTGAATTCTACGAAACACTGAAAGAACACTTAATACCTGTCCTTCTCAATTCTTCCAAAAAATTAAGAGACAATACTTCCTAACTCATTTTATGAGGCCAACATTACCCTGATACCAAAACCTGGGAAGGACAATACAATAAAAGAACATTACAGACCAATATCTCTGATAAACATAGATACAAAAAAATCCTAAACAAAACATTAGTAAATCAAATACAACAATGAATTAAAAAGATAATACATTACAATCAAGTGGGGTTCATTCCAGGGGCATAAGGATGGTTCAGCACACATTGATTTCAATGTGATACACCCCACTAAGAAAACAAATGATAAAAATCATATGATCACATCAAGAAATGCAGAAAAAGCAGTTGACAAGATACAACATCCATTTATGATTAAAAACTCAATTAAATGTGTATAGAAAGAAAGTACCTCAGCATAATAAAGGCCATATATGACAAATCTTCAGCTAATATCATAACCCAATGGTGAAAATCAAAAGCTTTTCCTCTAAGATAAAGATAAGGATGCCCACTCTCACCACTGTTATTCAACATAGTACTGGAAGTCCCACCCAGAGCCATCAGTCAAAAAATAAATGGCACCCAAACTGAGAATGAAGAAGTAAAATTATCACTTTTTGCAGATTACATGATTCTATACATACAAAACCCCAAAGATTCCACCTAAAAACTATTAGAAACAATAAATACAGAAAAGTCGCAGGATCCAAAATCAATGCACAAAAATCCATTGCATTCCTATATACTAACAATGAAATATCAGAAAAATAAATGAAGAAAACAATTGCTTTACCAATTGCAACAAAACAACAAAAATACCTAGGAATAAACTTAATAAAGGATTTGAAGGACCTATAAACTGAAAACTACAAGATATTGTTTTAAGAAATTGAAGAAGATACAAAGAAATAGAAAGATATTCCACGTTCATGGATTGGAAGAAACAACTTAGTTAAAATGGCCATATTACCCAAAACAATATATTTAATACAATCCCCATCAAAATCCCAATAACATTTTTCAAAGATTTAGAACAAAAAAATCATCAAATTTGTATGGAACCACTAAAGACTCCAAACAGCCAATGCAATCCTGAGGGGGGGAAAGAAAAAAAAAAGGCCAGAGGCATCATACTCCCTGACTTCAAAGTACACTACAAAGCTACAATAATCAAAACAGTATGATATTGTCAAAAAAACAGACACACAGACCAATACGACAAAATTGAGAGCACAGAAATAAACTCACATGTGTATGTGCAACTAATTTTCCTCAAAGGAGCCAAAAAATGTTAAATGATGTTGGGACAATTGGAAAGCCACATCCAAAAGAATGAAACTAGACTGCGATTTGACACCATACATAAAAATTAACTCAAAATGGATTAAAAACTTAAATATAAGACCTGAAACAATAAAATACATAGAAGAAAACATAGGTACTAAATTTATGGACCTCCATCTCAGAGAGGCTTTGACCCCAAAGGCAAGGAAAGTAAAAGCAAAAATAACTGAGTGAGGGCCGGCAGAGTGGCACGTTGGTTAAGAGCAGGCTTGGGACGCCAGAGGGCCCCGGTTCAGATCCCACATATGAGGGCCAGTGACACTGCCCTCTACAGCTAAGATGGTGAACAACAGCTCGACCTGGAGCTGGGCTGCTGTGAGTCACCGGCAACGGTGTAGGCTGCAGCCCCTGCTGCAGTGGGTTGCCACAGGCTACCGTGTGTAGCCAGCAGCCAACGTGAGTGGCCAGCAGCAGCCGTGAGCGGCCGTCCAGAAGCCAGCGACTGATCTGCCTCGCCCGGGAAGCGCGCAATGATGGTGCCAACTTGGGCCAGTGAAGCAACGTCCTCCACAACTAGACTGAAGAACAAAAGAACAGCAACTTGTCTGTTTCCCTTCCCCGATTCCCCAACGCTGTTCCCCTACCCTAATACCCCAATTAAAACAACACAACAAAAACCAGTTAAAAAAAAAAAAAAGCACAAGACCCATAAGATTTCACTCATATATGGGATATAAAACAAGAAGCAACAAACTCATAGGTAACAGACAACAGTATGAAGGTTACCAGAGGAGAAGAAGGGTGTGTGGGGAGGATAAAGTGGGTAAAGGGGGTCAAATGAAAGGAGACTGGACTTTGAGTGGTAAGCACACAATAATATTTGCAGATGGTGTATTACAGAATTGTACACTTGAAATTTATATAATGTCACTAACCAATGTCACCCCAATAACCTTAATTAGAAAATAAACAGGCTTATTTTCTAATAAGCCTTATTAGAAAGGGTGGGGGCTCTTTGGCTGATGAGATTGGGATGGAGGCCAGAGCGGAGGCTGTGGGGCAGGTATGAGAAGGGGACATTGTGGAGGTCTTAGTTTGGGTCTCCCCAGAAGCAGATGCTGAGGCAAGAATTTGAGGTCATTTGGAAGGAGTGATCATTGATAAGGGAGGCAGGAAGTGACATAGAAAAGGGAAAGTAGCCAAGAAAGGGTATGTTATCAAGTCAGAACCACTGTGGGGAACAGGAGCTTACTTCTGTTGGGGGAACTTTGAGAACCCATGTGAACACGCACTTCCAAGTTATCCCACAGACAGGTGAAGGACCTGGAGGATTTATATACCATCTCCTATCAGTCACTGGATATAGGCTATTGGAATGGAAAGTTGCATGATCTCCCAAGCATGGAAGGCTTACCACACTCATACTTGGGGCGGAGTGGGCACCAGTGGTGTGAGAGTGCCCACAGGCAAAGCTTCAGGTGCGCACTGGCAGTCAAACCACCATGTGTTGATATGGGGAGGTTGACAGGATACGGACTTGGCACCCAGTGTCTGCTACATGCCCCCACCCAGGCACATCCATCCAAACACTACTCCTTGGCCAGGCATCCCAGCCACTCCCCTGCACAATACCTCCACAGATTAGACAAGGACAGTTCTAGTCCAAACTGAGTTTAATAGGGAGTTTCGGGAAGGTATTCACTGGAATTGCAGAGGTCTGGGACAGAGGCCCAGTTGAGTTCTGAATTAGAAAGCAGTAAGACCTAGGGGACTCTAATCCAGGAGAGTCCTTCCTATGTCTCGGGGTTGAGGACCTGAAGGGTGTGGGTCCTGAGGCGGTTGGGGTATTATCTTAAGAGCTCTACTGGGATGGTACTGGGAGTTGTTCTGGGATGCAGGGGAATATGAAATTCTCCTACATGTAGTACCACGTAGGGGAATTACATCTCAGTTTTCAGGTGTGAAGAGCTACATTAGGGGAGGGGATCCCAAAAGATCCCAGAGGGGAAAGGGTTAGGAGTCCAGGGTGTTTCACAGAAACAATCAAGGGGCCTCGATTTCACAGAAATCATCAAGGGGGCTCCTTGTGGGTGAGGGGGGAGGGATATCATACCACCCCAAATATTGGGGAGTGTTTACCCCCCAGCAGCCATTTCGGGGTTTTAATGTAAGACCCCAATGGCAGGATATTCCATATACATTATCATGGATTTGCAACATTAGCATACGCTGGCTGTCCCACAGGACGGTGGGGACTGGAAAATCAGTCCAGGTTCTGGGTTTGCGTCCTAAGAGGACAAGCCTGGGGGTGCCACACGGCTCCTCTTCAATAGCTGCCGGAGCTGTGAAAAAGACAGAGGGAGAATTATTGGGGGTTGCAATGCAAGGAGAGGTGGGGGAGGCACAGCCAGGGAAGCTGGGGGTTAAAGAAAACCTGAGTGGGGTCAGTTGGGTTTGAAGGTCGGAGGTTCAGAGTTAAGATTTGGGGTTAGGGGTAAATGTCTGGGTTCACACATTGAGAAAAGGCAAAGGAGTCAGAAGTGGGGATAAAGAGAAAGGAGTTGCTGGTTGGGAGTTCTCACGTTGGGGTTCACATTGAGGACTGAGAGTTGAAGGGTAGAAACATGGGGTCAGAGGTCACATTTTGGGGTCAGAAGTCCCACTCTGAGGTCAGGACTCAGGGCTAGGGGCAAAGGGTTGGAGGTCATACTTGGGGATGAAAGGTCACACCTTGAGGTCAGGATTTAGGGTTGGAAGTAGAGGTTATGCTCTGAGGTCAGGGTTGAAGTAAAGGCCAGGAGTCACGATTATAAGGTAAGGGATCAAATACTGGGGTCAGAGGTCACATTTTGAAGTCAGGGTTGGAGAGGGGTCAGGGTCATCTTCTGAGATTATAAGTCACCCTCAAAAGTCAGGAATGCATAGGGTCAGGGGTTAGGTCAGAGGCTACTCTGCAGTCAGGATGGGTTCAGCACTCACCCCCTCAGGGCCCGGCCCGGGCCGCAGCAGGTGGACAGGCTGCTCATTCTCCAGGTTGCGCAGCGTTGGATCCGCCCCAGCTGCCAGCAGGCGCCGCACAATGGCCTCCTGGGGTGGCCCAGGGGGCAGGGCAGCCGCCATGTGTAGGGCTGTGTTCCCATGGGCCTGGGGACAGTGAGAGGAGGTCTGGTAAAGATTCAGACTCAGCTGACCCTGGGCGCTCAACAGCACACTTCATATTCTGCCACATCCATGGTGCACACGTCTCCCTTCACATCCACATCCCACACACTCCCTTTCACATTCCAGAACCTCCTCCACAAGTCTGTCTGTATCTATGTCCTATACATCCCCCCTAGTCTACGTCCATATCCTACACAGTCCCTGCCCAGGTGCCATACATTGTCCCCTCCACAGCCACAGCCGACAGGATTCTCAACATCCCACTGCCCTCTCTGCCATATCGCTCACAATTTGCACATTCTAGCCTAGGGCCCCACCTTCATGTTGACAAAGGCCCGCAGGTCTCCCCGAGGCAGCTCCAGCAGCAGCTGAACCAGGGTGGGGTTGGCGGCCTGCACAGCCAAATGAAGAACTGTCTTGTTGCTCTTGATCTCCTGTGGGGAGACGAACGGCAGAGGTCAGGCCAGTCTTCACACCCAGGCCCCCTCCCACAGGGCCCAAAAGCCTTTAAAGACCCGGTCTCTCCTTTGCAAGCCCTCAGGGGTACCATATACAGTTGTATGTGTTGTGCACTATACAAGAATACCACATATAAGGAGGTGTCATTCACATCATACACATCCCAGCACTGTACATTTTATCAAGAAAATTGTCCAGGGGCCGGCCAAGTGGCTCAGTTGGTTAAGAGCGCAAGCTCTCAGGCCAGTGAGCTGCACCTGAGCTGGGCTGCCACTGAGCTGCCAACAAGTGGCAGGATGGCTCAGCTGGTGAGAGCATGTGCTCCTAACAAGGTTACTGGTTCGACTCCAGCATGGGATGGTGGGCTTTGCCCACCCGCAACTAAGATTGAACATGGCACCTTGAGCTGAGCAGCCACGAGCTGCCAATGGGCGGCCGAATGGCGACTGGACTTGGAGCTGAGCTAGCTGCGCCCTCCACAACAACTTAAAGGACAACAACTTGGCTGTTCCCCTTCCCCAATTCCCCAATAAAATCTTTAAAACAAAAAAAAGATAATTTTCCAGCCCAAGTGTCTTTGAGAAAAAGGCTCCTTTCCTAATCCTCCAAAGTTGCGCTCTGGACTAGCGGCTGCCCTGGTCACCCTCCATTCTGTTAGGTAAAATGCACCCACATCCCACATGGACTGTACTTATCTATAAGGATGGGAGTTGAGCAGCATTAATCAGTGGACTAACTAAGCCTATATCCACTTCCATATTGAGCTGTTCTCTTCATATTTTAGAGCAAATAAAGCCATTTACCACAATGCAACTATTATGTGCCTTTAAAGAGTCTGTAATAACGAACATTTGACATGTTATGTGTTTCTATAGGGCAAAACAACCTCGTTGGTTCACCAAATAGATTATGAAGACTAACAGAGATAGAGAGGAAAGCTCTAAATTAAGTGACTTAAAAAGATCTATCATTGCAATATGTGGGCTTTATTTGAATTCTAGTTTTTTGTTTTAATGAAAAAAATAAATGTATGTCACTTTAGAGCCAAACAGAAATTTGAACACAGCCAGGATATCTGACATTATGAGATTATTGATTATTTTTAAGGTGGAATAATGCTATTGAGGCTAAAAGAGTTATCACTTAAAGACACACAAATGTTTATGGATAAAATTATATGCTTGAATGTACTTTAAAATAATACAGTAAAGTGGAGGAATACATGGGGCAGGACTGCCTATGACAGTGGTTCTCAACCTTTCACAGGGGTCGCCTAAGACCATCGGAAAACACATATTTTCGATGGTCTTAGGAACCGAGACATCGCTCCACTATCCGTCTCCAGGCCCACATGCAGATAAGCCCACATACGAGTACCCGGCGACCCCTGTGAAAGGGTCGTTCGACCCCCAAAGGGGTCGCGACCCACAGGTTGAGAACCGCTGGCTTATGAGTTGCTGGTTACTGATGATTGGTACATGGAGTTCAGTATACTATTTTCTGTATTTGATGTGTGTCAAAGCGTTTTAACGAAAAAAAAAAAATAACAAAACCCAAAACCAAAAACAATATGTGGATGTTAAATTCTCTCAGCCAGCCTATAAAAGAGCTACCATCAGGGGAAAGAGAATATAATTGTTAAGAGCTGGTTTCAACCACCTTGGTTCTAATCCCTCTCTGACACTGACAAGCTGTGATTTTTGACTCCTTGTGCCTCAGTTTCCTTATCAGTAAAATAAAATAAGACTAGCACACACATCAAAGGGTGTTTGTGAGGATTCAATAAGTTAATCTATGAAACTCAGTACCTGATGAATATTAAGTGCTTGATAACTATAAGCTAAAACCAGTAATCAATTGACAACTGGGGCACAGAGCAGTGAATAATGTGCTCAAGGACACAGCTGGGAAGAGGCAAAGTCAGTGTTTGTTTGCAGCCCCTGGACATCCCACACGCCCTCCTAGGGACCAGCTGCCCACAGCCCAGCTCACCTGGCTGGTGTGATCAGCACCCATGTTCAGCAACATCTGGACGCAGTACAGCCTATCTTGGGCCTGGGTACTCGGCACCCGGGAACATAGGTCGGATGGGTGCATAGCAACATTGAGGGACAGGATGGCTGTGTGGAGTGGGGTGAGGCCTGTGGAATGGAGACAGTGAGGGCTCTGCATCTGGAGCATGTACCCTGCCCAGCTCCACCTGCCACACCGGCCCTGCCCGCCACCCAACTTACCTTCAAAGTCTCTGGCTTCTAGGTCAACCCGAACCCCTGAGTTAATCACAGCCTGGGAAGAGAAAGCAGAGTGCTGGATTAGGGTCTTCCCAGGCCTCCTAACCCTGAAAGCTAGGATCTGGGCAACCAGTACACCCCAACTGCCATGACCATACCGAGAGAACTCCTGGGAGCCCATAGGTAGCAGCCATGTGCAAGACAGAACGTCCCTGATGGTCGGTGGCATTGGGCTCCGCTCCCAGGTTCAGTAGATCCTCCACAATCAGGGGTTGGTTGGCAGCAGCAGCCACCAGGAGAGGGGTCTGCAGGTGACAGGAAAGGTCAGTCTGGGCCCCCAGCCTCCTCCCCTCTGAAAACCAGGAATCCAGGCCCCCAGACCCTCTGTCCTCAGATTCAGGAGTCGAGGACCCTGGCACTCACCTTGCCCTTATGCTCACGAATGTCCAGACGTCTATACATTTGGAGCATCTCAGCTGCAGCATATGCTGCCCAGCGTAGCCCCCGAGCAGCAAACAGGTGCAGGAGCCTGAGGACGGGTGGGAGCAGCAGTAAGCACAGCCCCCCAGCTGGGCAGGGAGCCCAGACTCCGTTCCCCTATACTCACGTGTCTCCCTCCTCATCCTGGGCCAGCAGCTGTTGTGGTCCCAAGGCCACTATATGAGCACGGGCTGTTTCCAGGGATGGTCCGGGGACCACAGGGGGCAACTGTGGGGGTCCTGAGGGGAGTCCAGAACCTTTCCAAGATCCCACCTGTGGCAGGGAAGGTTCTGGATAAAGCCGAGTATCCAGGGGTTCCTGAGGGTACAGGTAGTGGGGAGAGCCAGTCAGATGAGGATTCCTTCTTCCCAACCCACCACACACATATACACATACAGTGCCAGGTACAGTGGTTGCGTGTCCCATCTGCGCCAAGTAAACTTGGACCTTTGGGGCTCAATTTTGCCCATCTGAGGAATGGGATCTTAACCCAGCCCCAGACATCTCAGAATGCTGCATGAAGGCAATTGGGAATTTTGGGGGCCCTTCAGCATCCTGTTTTCACTCTGAATCTCACCTCCATCCCCAAGGGAAATGGATACGGCCGCCCTGGGTCCAAGGGTGGGTAGAAGTCAGGAGTCAGGAAACCTTCAGCAGCAGAAGTAGGGTAAGAGTAGGAGCTGTCTGTGTAGGCAGCATGCGTGTTGGGGTCCCAGTCCAGAAAGCCCGTGGTGGGAAGCAGGCTGCCAAGTCCAGAACCCACAGTCTCCTGGTGTGCTGAGAAGTGGGTATGGCCTGCGTGTGAGAAGAGAAGCGGGGGCAGTCCTGGTTACCAGAGTTAGGGAAGTCACAGCCAAGGTTGGAGGACCTGTGTAAGGGCCTGGAGTCTCCCCAGGTGCTGAAAGCTAGTCACTTCTGGGACAGCAAGGGGCTGGGACCTAGAATCCTGGGACACCAAGGAGTTGGGAGGTTGGAATTCTGGGACCTGAACTCCTGGGACAACTCCTACGGGTTGACAGCCTAGACTTCCAGAGTACCAAAAGGCTGGGAGGCTGGGCCCCTGGCACACAAAAGGACTGTGTGCACGGACTGGGCTGCAGAGCATCTGGGAAATCAAACTTGCACTGGGTCCCAGCAAGATCAGGGCCTGACTCCTAAGTTCCCCAAAGTTCTAAGAGTTAGATTGTTTGCATCCCTCAGGGAAGGTGCAGCTGGGAGCTAAAGGAACCAGGTGAGTTTCCAGACTTACCAAGGTCACCCTCGTTCACAGATGGGGCCAGGGACTGGGCCAGGGGAGGCGGGAACTGTCCCTGTAGAGACAGAAGCAAAATGAAACAAGGGTGAATTTATCTGGCAGATTCCTCAGCATCCATTCCCCACCTATAGGGCGTCTAAGGACCATGTCTCTGTTCAGCCCTGAGGACCCAGCAAGCCAGCAAGTCCCTGGCCAACAGGACATGGCCTCCAGAGAGCTGTAGTTGACAGGGCTTCATGGGCCTCACCGGTGCCCCACCAGCGTCAGGCTGTTGCTGGCGCCGCCTCTGTTCTTCCAGTAGCTTCTTCACCGTCTGTGATGGGCAGTGGCTGCGCTCATTCCGGCTTACTGCGGGGGTAGGGGAAGAGAAGTAATCAGACCCAAGTGCGCGGGAAAGGGTTTGAGCGCCCTCCTCGCCCTCCCGCGCGGAAAAACTGGCACACTGATGCCGCCTGAGAACTCCAAAGCCAATCTAAGATTTCGGATGCGGCGCCCGCCTCCGCCGTTTCCTTCCTTTTGCTCCGCAATTTCCCCGCTGACCCAACTTTCCACCAGCGTCGTGGAAACTGAGGACAGGGGAAGAGGGCGCCCCTCTGCGCCCCCGCTACTTCCGTGAAAAAATGTAAACCCCCCCCCAGATCTCCCAGTCCTGAGGCCTCGGGGATCGCTGGACATCACATCCTGGACTTGCACATCCAGGTTCCCAACATCTCTTTGCCCAAGAAGCTGCCCAGATACTCTTTCTTCGGAAAACCAGGCGTCCCTAGCCCTTCTCCCGGGGAAACCACGATTTAGTAGTCTCCTAGCTTATCAGAGATTCAGACGTCCAGACCCCACCCCCACCTTCAGACCTAGGCGTCCAGGACCCATCCCGCAAGAGTCTAGCACCCCTTCTCCCAGGACCCAGGAGTCCGGACCTTCAGCCTCCTGGTTCCCTAGGACCTGACCTAGTTCCCATACGCCTCTTTCGCACGGCCCGGGAACTCCGTACCCTCAACCCTCACGCTTCCGAGTTCCGGCACAGAAAGGGTTAAGGGGTGTAGGGCCGACTCGAAAACAGCCCGGACGCGACGCGCTGATGTCACGGCGCTCACGCAAGGGAATCTTCCATCTCCCCCCCTTCCTCTCTCAGTCCTGCGCCCCAGGTGTCTGGCTCGGAGGCGGGGCGCGCGGCCAAGCGTGGCGCATGTGGAATCCCCGCACGTGGGGAATTCCTGCTCAGCCCGGGGACCCGGGATGGGTGGCGACTCGGGAAGTCCCGGAGCTGGGGCAGAGTCACAGCCAGCGTGGACCCTGCGGCCGGGCGCCAGACCTCTACTGAGACCCGTGGCTGATTTTAAGTAACCACGCCCCCAAGGATTCAATCCGGCACCGCTTTCTAGGGGGAAGGGGTCCGGGCCGCCAGCCCCTCCTCCCACAGGACCCAGGGGTCCGGGTTCCCCGCCTTTTCACCTCCAGGACCCAGGATCCCGGATCCCCAGTCCCCTTCCCCCCACAGGACCTAGAAGTCCAGAATCCCAGCTGCTTTTCCATCCTGACCCCGGAGTCCGGGCCCCGTCTCCCCCTCCAAACTCTTGGTACCCTCAATCTCAGGACCCAGGAGTTGATGCTCCAGCTCCATGCCTCTGAGTCTCAAGAGTCCGACTCCCAGCCCCTCACTCTTCCGGGGCCGAGTGAACCTCACCTCCCATCCCTCTAGTACCTCGGGGATTCCGTGACGCTGATTGCAGGCCCCCAGGGCCCCGGCCTCGGCGCTGCGCCAGCCTCGCTGTTACCCGCGGAGCCGCCGCCGGGTCCCAGATCTTGGGTCAAGTCCCCCGCGAGTTTTTAAACGGGGGTTCTGGCACCGCCCAGTGCCGGGCAAGGCCCCGCCCACAGCCCGGGAGTCCCCGCGTCGCGCTTGAGCAAACCCAGACTCCGAAGGGGCGAGGCTGACTTTGAGCACCCGACTCTTGAGTATAGGGAAAGAAGGAGCTGGGGGCCTCCCTACTTTTGGTCTGAGGGAAAAGGGCCTGAGATACTGGACTCCTGAAGGAAGAGGGCACAGGGGGCCTGGATTTCTGGGTCTCTGTCCTAGGGTGCTGGAGACCTTGACACCTGGGCCCTGGACTGGGGGTGAGGGGAGGGGCAATATTACTGGGTCCTAGGAGAGGAGGGGACTGGAGGTCCGGACTCCCAGGTATCCAGGGAGGAAAGGCCTGTAGGTAACAGTGATATAGGTGGACTCAAATTTCTCCCCCCCCCCCCCCCCCCCCCCGTTGCCTTCTCATTTTTCATAGGTCAGTTCTCATTTATGTATTCATCATTTAAAATAATGTGTTACTGCAGGGGAAGCCCTTTGCTGGGTGATAAGTATAGCTGTGAACTAAGCAGGCAGGAATTCCCAGCCCTCAAGCTGACTGACATTCCAGTGGGAGGCAGTTCTCAGTTCCCATTTTGGTGACTATCCACAGCACTGACCATGTGAATCATATTTTTCTCCCATGCTTTCAAGACTCCACACTCTCCTGGTTCTTCTCCCTCACTTGCTGCTCCTTCTCAGTTTCCCTGGCTGTTTTCTCCTCTACACCCACGGGTGGGGGTGGGGGGGGCTCTCTGTCTCACTTCCTTGGTGATCTCATCCAGTCTTGTGGCTTTAAATACCATCCATAAGCCATCAACCCCCAAATTTACATCTCCAGACCAGACTTAACTCCTGAACTCATAGAGGCAGCTGTAGTCATTCAACTTCTCTACAGGGAAATCTATCACAAATTTCCAATTCAGTGGGCCCAAACCTCAACAAGTCCCCCCTCCCAAAAAAACCTGCTTCCCCTCCTCCATGCTATCAAAGAATGTTCTGTCTTTTCAGTTGCTCAAGCCAGAGGCTTTGGTCGTCTTGGATCCCTCTCTGTCATACACACACTTAACGTATTCCATCAACAAGTTTTATTGGCTCTACCTCCACAATGTTTCCAGAATCTCCCCATACCCTTGTCCACCTGTCACCTCCCACCTGGACAGTTGTAGCAGCCTACCCG